>NC_085092.1:7393965-7436465 GCF_963422355.1 Corticium candelabrum | reverse complement strand
TTTCTGGGTCTTGTGCGATGCTGTCGCAAGCCAATCTTGAGAGGAAATAACGTCGAGGATGCAAACGAGCGCTAGACTTGTAGACCACGAGAGAGAGATAGGTTGCAGCAGAGAGACCTCAAATGACTAAGAGACATGGTTGTTTGTGTAACTGTGTGGTGTTGTGTTGCATGCTAAAGTCTGTCTCAGAATTAAAGTCATAACGGGTTTGGGGGAGTAACTTGGGAGTGGCTGAGGAAACCCTACACCTTGTAAGGACCATATGCAATGTTGTTGCAACAATCAATTATAGATCCAGTTAGCCTCAGTTTACTATCCCCTCCAGGTAAACTAACACAGGTACTAGATAAGTAAGTGTTCCCTGTACGTACCCACAACATCCAAATCTTTTAGCTACAGTAGCTTGGCTACAAGAAGTTCTTCAGTAGATCTATGTGGTGTGCAACTTGGGAGGGCCTGCCTAATTAGCGGACATCTGTCCTTTGCAGCTGTGTAAAAACAATTGCAACGCATTTTCTTTTACGCGGCTGGTTGGAACTCAATAAGCCCCATAACTGTTACAGTCCAAGTTCTAACTTAGTAGTCTGCAGTCAATCAGAACTCAGATGCATTTTCAGAAGCAAAATGATAACAGTATCCAAACCGGAAACAGACTGTGTAGTGCAGGTGACGTAACAAGTTTATAGCAGTCACCAGAGATTCCATTTGGAGGTCCCACGCATTGCCTATAAAAAACCCAGCAATTTCTATCTATTTTCCAATGGCAACACAATCAGGAAGACATATAAGAAGTATAGAAAAGTCAATTGTGCTTTCCGTGAGAGATTTCTTTGTGAAAGAAAAGGAGGATGGCCCCATCCTTCTGGACAAACCGATCCAGAGAGTAGCAGAAGCAACAGGGATGCACCAGAGAACAATCTACAGAATCTGCAGAGAACATAGAGATAAGGAACATATTGAAAGTCCAAGGAAGAGAGGGAGAAAAGAACACAGTGGACCAGTTAGAGAGTACACAGACAATTTTCAAGAGGCTGTAATCAGGAGAAGAATTCATAAATTCTACACTGACAAAGTCTTCCCCACATTAACACTACTCCATGCTGCTCTAGTAGAAGAAGAGGAGTTTCCATATTCAAGGGCAAGTTTGCATAGGATCATTAGCAGAATGGGCTTTCGACATAAAACTATGAACAGAAAAAAATGTTTATACGAACAGCACCGCATTGTGGCCTCACGAGCCCAATACCTGAAAGAAATCAAACGATTTCGATCAGAAGGTAGGCCTATTATCTACCTTGATGAAACATGGCTAAATCAGCACCATACAGTGACAAAATGCTGGACATACTATGACGGGAAAGGTGGCCTCAAGATTCCTAGTGGTAAAGGAAAACGACTCATAATCCTTCATGCAGGTTGTGAGCAAGGTTGGATTGATGGAGCTGAACTGATTTTTGTTGGCAAAAGAGACTCAGGCGATTATCACAACGAAATGAATATTTTACATTTCATGGAGTGGTTTAGAGAGAAGCTGTTACCAAACTGTCCACCTCGATCTGTGATTGTGTTGGATAATGCCAAGTACCACAACGCAGTTGTTGAAAAAATACCAACCAAGTCAAGCAGAAAACAGGATATGTTAGACTGGCTTGCAAAGCATAAAATTCGTCATGAAAAGAAGATGTTAAAAGCTGAACTATATTTCTTAATTTGGGCAACCAATCCTGTTTCTGTATACCAAACAGACGTCTTTGCACAAGAAAAGGGACACTGCTGTTTGCGTCTCCCTGTTGGTCACTGTGAACTAAATCCTATAGAGCTCGCATGGGCACAAGTCAAAGGTTATGCAGCTAGAAAGAATACAGGGATCAGTGGTTTTACTATGGAGAACATCTTGCAACTTGCCAGAGAAGGAATGCTGGAAGTCACACCAGATCGATGGGCTGGCTGTGTGGAACATGTACGAGAAAAGGTGGAGAAACACTATTGGGAAGTAGACGGACTGAGGGACGACCTAGTTGAGCGAATGGTAATAGAAGTAGGCCATGGCGACACCTCGAGCTCTGAGTCTGAAGTAACTGTTAGCGATACAGAAAGTGACTAACTGTTGACCTTTGGTATTGTACAGGGTGTAGCAACAGCAGGTAGCTAATTTATATGTCCATTAGAGTATCAACTTCAGTCTCAATTACAGTCTTTATCTTAAAGAGTTGAAACTAATTTGACAAGCTATGCATTTAGAGAACGTTGATTGACATAACTCCACCCTCTATCTCATTATATTTCTAAAGTGTGCTGTATCTCCTCTCTAATACACCCTATCAACAACACGTTGCCATAATTGAATAAAGGGAATCAAGAGCTATGCAATGATGCCCGTATCAATCCCGTATCTTCCAAAGTGGCCCCTCAGCTGCCCATTTTCGGTTGTGACTTTAATGCTGGGACAGACTTTAGTTAGCCTGTTTGCGGTGTCTATACGCGATGCCTGCACTTACTGTTGATTACCTAAAGCTAGTTCTATAGAAACGTTACAGATTAAGATGGTTTATCACATTACATTACATGAAAGCTGTTTAGCAACGTTAGTTTGAGTTGAGTCTACTTCCGCGAGTGGGTATTGCTAACGCGCGCGCGAGTATTGCTAGCGCGCTTTATAGGTACCGCTAACGTGCGCGGAATGTATGCCTACTCTGAGAACTTTTAGACAGTGGGCAAAGACAGCTATCATTCTAGCGTTGTGTACTCCGAAGCATCGGCGGATCCAGTACACTGCGCGCCCGGCGCGCTCCCCGGGTTAGTGAAATCTAGAACTCTTCCATTTATGATATGATAACTAGCCTACAATCTTAGACTCTATTACAACTAGAATAATTGTACCAAGTTTCTGTTATTAAAGAGATTATGAATAAATGACATCGCTTAGTCTTAGTTTCTGCATGCAAAGTTCTAGCATCTAATGAGTTCCTTTGCAAAAGTAATATATATATATATATATATATATATATATATATATATATATATGTCCAGACCGTTGCCGAAACGTCGAGCCGCCGACCAGCGCAGTTTGTTGCGACTATGGAAACAGCAATAGCCTGCGAAGCGTACGGCATTCGATCAGAGTGAATCTTCAGGACATGAACATAATGAGAGTGCCACTAGCAGTGTAAGGGTACGCGAAATTATACGGGGAGTCAGTGTTGAGTTGGACTTTGAGCGCGAACATGTCTAACAATACTTCTACCGTTACAACTGGTGACCGGAGTAGGATCAAAGTCAACACGCCTCGCACCTACACAGGAAAAAGGAACCTAGCGGTGTGGTTAAAGAAAGTAGACGTGTGGCCGCCTTGAAAGGTTACAGCGGAGAAAAGAAAGCTCTGGCCATGGCATCAAGCCTATATGGACCAGCGTTCGAGTGCTATGCGCGCATCAGCGAAGAACACCAAAAAGACCCAGCAGCGGTTGCAGACGAGCTCAAGCAGGAGTTTGTCAAAGCAGAGAGAGATCGAGATACCGCTATCCACGAGCTTACAGGACGATCTTGGCGCGCAGGTGAGTCTTCAGCTTTATTTGCACATGATGTTTGTCGCCTTGCTAAACTGGCATATCCCGGATTTGACCCAGATGCGCTCGATACCATAGCGAGGGAGTGTTTATTGAAAGCACTACCACCGGAGCTACGCGTGGCCCTACGACGAGACCCGCAAACTACAACAAAGAAGGTTCAAGACCTAGCCGCAGAAGTCGTACAATTACAAATGGCTGGGGTGGGTAGCACGACACCGCAGACTGCACGCATTGCCCAGGCAATGGTTACAGACCCGGATGCATCTCACGGTAGCCCGTTTTTAGTAGATCAGATTGCAGGGCGCGTCTATCAGTTGATGACAGATCACGACAACGGCACAAGCGAAACGGAAACCAGCCACGTGCATGTAGTACGACACAAGACAGCTCCGTCAAGAGGCAGGTATTCTGGCTATTCAAATAGCGGTCCAAAAATGCGATCACGCATTTTCCACGAATGCTCCATCTGCGGTGAAGACAACCACACGAGAAAGTTCTGCCCTCATTGCGACCATTGCTACCGCTGTTTGAAACCGGGGCACTACGCACGTGACTGTAGAGCTAATCAAACGTCCAGGCCTCCCTTCGGAAAAGGCTGTGTTATGGCACTAGCAGTTGAAAAGCACGGGCTTCTTCGTGTTGATGTGCACCTTGGTGGGCTAGGTTATCACCTTTTTCTCGTTGACACGGGGGCAAAAATTAGTCTTATTCCCGCGTCGCTCGCCTCCAATATTAAAGGCAAGATTAACCGGCAATTGTCCCGACAACCGGTCATGGTTGATGAATCTAGCATCCGCTGCGAAGGCACGGTTACTTGTAGGATACGTCTTGGACCACGAGATATTTCAGCGCAATTCTACGTTGTGCCGGGTATTAAGGAGGGAATTCTAGGACTCGATACGTTATCTCATCTGGACTTACAAATTGACACAAGAACGCGACGGTTGCTCATTGACGGTCATGCCATACCCGAATGTGAATGGCTTTGCCCTCCTGAACGGTCACGCTCGCAGATCCAACAGGTCAGGTTTGGGAAAGTGTATGCTACTACTGATGAATACATTGCTCCTGGCCAAGAATACACTGTTTGTGGCAAGGTTCACTGCCCAGGTCTACGTCCAGGCGAGACATACACAGGTGTAGTGGAAGTAACAGAGCGGTTGCCGGCCTCCCACGGGTTTGTGGGATGCTGTACGTTTGCCATTGGGGAACCATCACAACACGTCCCAGTCAAGGTTTTCAACTTGTCACAAGAAACAGTATGCATCCACAAGAGCCAGAGCTTAGCAGAGTTTACAGAGGCAACCACATCGACCAACGCAACCACAAGACAGTCAGACGTGGACAAGATCACGACCGGAATTTATCTCACAGACGAACAATCAAGACAACTACAACATGTGCTTTGCAAGTATCAGACCATGTTTGCTTACGATGGAAACCAAGGACGAACGTCTACCATTGAGCACACAATTAAGCTGACAGATGACACACCAGTGACTTCTAGATACCGGCGCACCCCTAGCGGGTGGAGACATGAGATCGAAAGGGAAGTTCAAAGGTTACGGAATAACGGTGTTATCAGACCGTCAACGTCCTCATACGCGGCTCCAATTTGTCCCATAAAGAAGAAGGACGGGACTATGCGCGTCTGCATTGACTATCGCCAATTAAACGCACGTACCAAGTGCGATGCGTTTCCCACGAGCAACATATTGGACGTTATTGAAAACATGGCTAGCGCGCGATACTTTAGCACAATTGATTTGCACAAGGCTATCACCAGGTAGCATTCGCTGAGGCCGACAGAGACAAAACCGCTTTCCGTACTTTATCCGGTCTTTGGGAATTTGCTCGGATGCCGTTCGGGTTGAAATGAGCGCCCGCGACCTTTTGTAGGTTGATGGCCCGTGTTCTCGGACGTATGTCGCCAACGCAGTTGGCGCTCTATATGGACGACATTTGCGTTATTTCTGCGACGTTCGGCTCTCTTCTGGAACGCCTTGAGGCCACGTTCGAAAATCTTTTGGCCCACGGTCTCTGCATCAAAGCACATAAATGCAGTTTCGCTATGGCGGAAGTCATCTTCTGTGGACACAAACTTAGTGCAGAGGAGATACAACCATCCAGCACTAAACTGAACGCCATCAGTAGGTTGCCCGTTCCATCCACACCTACCGAAGTCAAAACTTTTCTTGGGGTGAGTGGATGGTACAGAAAGTTTATTAAGAACTACGCCACAACAGCTGCCCCCTCACAAAACTAGCACATGTGGGAGTAGCATTCAATTAGACGCACGAGTGCCAAACAGCGTTCGAAAAGTTAAAACTACAATTGATGAAGTCACCGTTGCTAAGTCATATTCTTCCGGTCGGCACTCTCATTCTGACAACGGATGCCTCTACCGTTGGTCTGGGAGTAAAACTCGCTCAGGAGACACACGAAGGGACACATCCTGTCGTCATTTTTAGCAGAGCCTATGACTAAAACGAAACGGAATTACGCGACATACGACCGCCAATTGCTCGCTATAGTATCAGCTGTTCGGCACTTTCGCCGCCACCTGCTCGTCAGACGGTTTGTGCTACGTACTGACCACAAACCACTGCAATATGTTTCCGTCACCCGAGACCCTGGGGTAGACGTGCCCGATAGCTTGCGGAACTACAGCTGTATGATTTCAGCATCCAGTACGTTGAAGGTACCCAGAATTACGTCGCAGATGCTTTGAGCCGTTTGGGTTTTGCAAAGGAACCCATTGACACAATTGACAACGTCACTACAAGTCACGACAAGTCATTGCAATTTTTGGAAGACGACATTCGGACTGACCAAGCAGCAGATTCTGATATCGCGGTAGTCATCAGGCTGCTCAAGTCGCGTCGTCCTCCGTCAGCCGACGCATCCCCTAGTGTGAAGAGTTTTTTGCGACATGATCTCTATCTTGCAGAAGACATCGTTTGGTCCAAGGCGCACGACTCGAGACAGTTGGTCTTACCACTCTCGCTTGTACCACGAGTCTTACAAGTGGCGCGCGATGACCCTACGGCAGGACACCAGGGAGCCAACAAAACCCTCGACAGACTACTCGCCCGTTTCTGGTGGCCTACAGTACGCCAGGATGTTGCTGCATATATGCAGTCGTGCCACCGTTGCGGAGAACGCAATCATCCGACTGCTGCAGCTAAAGCTCCATGTTGCCAACGCCCTCGCCTTTCTCGTCCGTTCGATAACGTGGAGACAGATATTAAAGGCCCATTGCCACTGTCCCCAGACGGATACCGCTACATTTTAGTCTTCCAAGATGCTTACAGCAAGCATTCGGAAATGACACCCATTGCAACTGCGTCGGCCCACACCGTTAGCGCCAAGTTGAGAGAGTAGATCGGACGCTACGGCATCCCGCGCATCATCCATTTCGACCAAGGTGCTTGCTATACATGCACGACGTTTAACGACTTGTGTGCTAAGTATGGAATCCGGCACACTGCCTCTTCAGCCTAGCACCCGCAAGCTAATGGCTCAGTTAAACGGCTGAACCGTTCTATAGGAACAGCTCTGGCAAGAGTCGTTCACCATTCTCAAACCGACTGGCCAGATCGACTACCAGACGTGCAGTTGGCGTACAACTCTGCCAAACATGACACGATTAATGCGTCCCCGTTTCACGTCATTTTTAAACAGGGAGCCCGCACAATGACCGATTTCTTGGCGGACAACCTCCAATCAACACCGAAAGCAGATGTACAGCAATCACAAGAACGAAACGGTTCCTCCTCACATACCATACCGACAGATACATTACAGTGCACACAAGAACTATATGACCGCGTTGCAAACCATCTTAATATCGCCACCTTTAATCAACAAACGCGGTACAACCAGAACACACGCCACACGCCATACGGCCCTGGCAACCACGTATGGCTCTACCAGCCACGTGTCCCTCGCGGCAAGGCACGTACACTAACCCCGTATTGGAATGGACCTTCCGTTATTGTAAAGCGTTGCTCAGACGTCAATTATGTCATTCGTAAGCTAGGCGGCAGAAAGGAAACATCGCTCACTACAACCGCATTAAGCCTTATACCCATCGTCGTCCACCAGTACCTCCCGAAAACACGCAGCCACGCAGTCCACCTACAAGCTCACCACCTACCAGCGTTGATAAGGCGCAATAGAACCAGAGCAAATCCGAGTGGACGACTGTGGACGAGGCGACACCATCTTCCGATGACGAAAAACAACTGCGCGAACGACACAATGCGGATCGCCCACGACGCCAGCTCAGAATGCCAATACGTCTCGACGATTATATCATAGACACTGATATGACTTAACGTAGTTAATTATTATGGACTGATTGAGTTAAGTTATAACGTTGCGTTGTACTTATTAGTCTAGAGTACCAATGAGAGACTGGACCCGCTCTCATTTAAGGGGGAGTTGTGTAAGGATACGCGAGGTTATACGGGAGTCAGTGTTGAGTTGGACTTTGAACGCGAATATGTCTAACAGTACTTCTACCGTTACACCAGCACTTTTCAGCTTCAACCAGGAAGACACGTCCGAGGACGGAATACGACCACAGGAGACTGTCTTACAGATCGATACTTCTAGTAGGACAATCTGAGTCGTTGGTAGGGGACAAAATGACGGCTGCTGAAGAAAACGTTTTCTTTGGACGCCTTGCACGCCTCTGCTGATGGAAAGCCACGAAAATACCTGTAAGTCGTAGATGCCCTTCTATTAGACAAAAGATTGTCAGATGATGATAAAATCTGAATCATTGAAACAGGAAAACATCTTGTCATATTTCCATACCTTGGATGGAGTCAGTCGACGCTTCTAGCAAATTTAGTTGATTTGCAGTGACGTCATAAGTCTAGAAATTATCACTGCGCCACCCCCTCAGTAAAACCCTGGATCCGCCACTGACAACTTGTCCTCCTCTCCCCATATCTCTATTGGTTACCATCGTGCCCGGGCCGTAGTCTCCTGCGGCACGGTATACGGTTCACGCATGCTCATTATTGGGTTTCTATCTTTGCGCCAGAGCCAGATCTTCTCGTCAGGCAGGTCAAGCGAAGTTATATCTTGTGATAGAAGACGGCAGAATGTCTAACGAAGATAAGAAGTCAAATTGATATTATAGACAGTTGAAATTTTACAACTCTTGGTTTCTGTTTACTAGCTATTTTTGATGGATTTCATGCAACGGTAGTATATTATAGGTGCACGGTTTAAAGGAAACAATCCACCTGTTTCGATCCTTGCGTCTGTACGTAGAGTTTTGATTTTGGTTTGAAGGCGTGGACTGTAAATCGCGCCAGCCAATCAGCGGAGCGTCCAGACTCATAGCGCACTCGACGGACAAAGTGTGACATTAATATTGAGTGTTCTTTATTTATTTAGTAGCGCAGAAGAAAAGGACACGGCAAACATGGTCGGTCGAGCTCAGCTATTCTACTGGCTCTAACTGGTTTTTGTTAATTCGTGTTTGACTTACACAGGACGATGAGACATATGACGAGCCTTTGATATCTGCAAGTCGTAAGAAAGGGATCTCTGCAGTTGAAGGACGTGGATTGGTGCTGGTCACTGTATGCCTGCTGATTGCAATCGTACTTACTTCTATGCCTACTCTATTTCATTTCTGGGATTTTGTAACGAGCGCAGGCAGTAACAAGCAGGTGCAGACATGCAGTTGTAAGGTGTAAACATCGTTCCTTCTATAGACGCATTGTCACAATACATTGAGCATTGACAATACACGTCTGTGTACAGTCAGTGTTACATGATTGCCTCTAGCTAGGGCAGACGACGCGTTCTATACATTACTCGATATCAGTCGTCTCGTTTGACTATGAAACAGATTCTGCATGTACTTTATCGCGTGTCATGTTACGAAAGAAGTCAATTAATGACATTATTGGCTTTCGTTTCTAAGTCTCTAGACACAGATAATGCGCTATTGAAATACGTGTAGAGATGGGAAAGTTTCCAGTTTCTAGTAATTCGTTATCGAATATCTATTGAACTGAAATTAACTAGAACGTAACCGTTTCTAGCGATAGTGACTATCACACTTTTGTATCTAGACAGTGTGTACATGATTTCGAGGCATATGTACCTAGCTAGACGGAAGAATGTCCTAGTTAAATTAACTATATAGTTAATCCAAATTTCGTCCTCTAGCTAATTTCTGTTCTCTCTCAATCTAGCAAACAAGGTTTTTCGGCATAAAGAACAATCTTTTACTTAGTTTCTAATAGTCTCTTGCTCAGAAAAGGCTGTCTACTCTCTGTTCGTGTTTCCTTTTTTCATCGTAAATCACAGAAAAGGGGACTTTATACCGTTCGAAACCGTCAGAGCTTGGATTTGCGTTTATTTGGGTTTCAAACTTTTAGGAAAGAGCTGTGACGCATACGCACTTTGTCGGAATACGGATAGCAGCGGGATGCAGCGAAAGTGTGTAGAAGAGTTGACTGGAGCTTAGCTTCTTCTTCATGGCCACGCGGAGCACAATCGAAATGCAGCTTCTAGTGCTCTGGGGATGCATAAGATATTACTCTCAAGTGCCTGCTCTCTAGCCTCTACGAGTAAGATAGGCTCATACCGTTTCAAAATATGTAAAAATAACTAGAAATTCTAAAGTGCGTTCACGAATTAGAGCGACTGGTGGAATGTAGGGTACACCTTAAGGCGTGGCGTAGTGTTTGTGTAAACGGATGTTATATTGTCACAGGAGGCAATTAACATCTATGTTTCAGAGCGTATGGTGTCAATGACAAATTAGTTAACTATAGTGTTATGTGAAAGTGTACGTATGAACGTGTTGCCTCTGGCTGCCTCACTGGCTTGAAACGCGGTTTGCTTCATGATGCAATGATATACTAAAACGTGTACTTTTGCTATAACCCGTGACAACAGACCTGAACGTTTCTAGGCGCTCACTGGTTGTATGTGTCAGTTGTCCCTTCTAGGAACAGCTGTATGTACCAGATACATACACTCATTCACTTCTGGCTCAGAGAAACGTCTGGAAACCACGAGAACTTGACTAATTTGACCATATCAAAACCAAACTGACCAGCCATTTAGTGCATTCTTGAGCGTTGATGGCATCACTACGAGGACTCTGACCTCATCTGACCTGTAGTTATGCTGCACAGCACAACACAGAGATTGCTGGGTTTACGATGGAAAACATCAAGCGTCTGTGTAGAGAAGGTATAGCAAACGTTACTGTGGAAAAGTAGGCAAACTGCGTGAGGCACGTGCACGTACGTGAGAAGGTGGAAAAGCATTACAGGACAATACACGGTGTGCTAGGCGACGTTGTAGAGCAGTTGGTCATTGAATTCGAAGTTCGTCCTGAATCAGAAGATTCGTCGTCGTGTGAAACTGAAAGTTCCAAGGACGAAGAGTAGAAACGGATCCTAGACGCACTCTTTCCTAGCTAACTGACACTCCAACTGGGAAGTTTACTGTGTTGGGTTACTGTTAACAGCCTGCCAGCTATAACAATTATGTACTTAGCTTTATGTAATTAACCCTAATCCCGCCTTTTTCCGCCCCCTAACTCATTAAATACAGGAAATTGGCTCTACTAACTTCAGTTACGTCTCTGTATCCCAACGGTGAGTGTAATTAGATCCGGCAAGTGAAGAGCTTTCGATTGATACCAATATCCGCCCGAAGGGCAACACATTCGTCGCACAAATGGCCACATTCCACCAGTCTCTCTAATGCGTGAACGCACTATAGTTAAACTTAATAGTTAGCTATCATGCGCTTGCTCATTGCTTTTGTTGATGGGCGTGGTTCTTCTGCATATTCTATTCTTTACTTCTTTCAAAAAAGTGAAAAAGGAACAAAGAAATGCTCTCTAAATAGATAGAGAATAAATTGTGTATTCTATAGGCAAGACATGCTTGATTACCCATCTTGTGTCACGAGAACATGGTGTACAGTAATGAAATAGTGTTCTTAGTAATTGCTTCTATTTATTGTAGGCAGCAAGCTGTCAGAAAAACGAGGATATTTCAGTTCAACAGCTTCTTCGTTCTCGATGTAAAACTGCTTTAGAGTGGAATGATTTTCCTGATAAGAAATTTGGCACCAAAACCGTGGCCGTCTTGAAGTGCAGTTTCAATGAAACCGACGCAGATATCAATGCCGCTATTGACTTGTTGAGTGTGTTTGGTAGCCAAAAAATCACCAAATGTCTAACGGCTGCTATTCCCATAATTTGTGACGTCATATATGGAAATTGCAATGGCAGCGGTCGTTTTCTAACACGAGCAGACTGTTTGGACGTAAAGGATGGTGTTTGTAAGGGTTACTGGGATGTGGCAGCTCGTTTCATTAGTACTTCCCCTAATATTGGAAGATGTCTAACCGTTCCTGATTGTAAAAGTAAAATTTTTACAGAAAGGAAAATCGATAAAAGGCTTTCACTTGAGCCACATGAATCATCCGGTAAAGTTGTGGTGTTGTAATTACTGAGATTGTGTGTGTGTGTGTGTGTGTGTGTGTGTGTGTGTGTGTGTGTGTGTGTGTGTGTTTGTGTGTTTGTGTGTGTTTGTGTGTGTGTGTTCGTTTGTTTTTTAGTCGGTGTGTTTCTGAATGTGTGTACATTTATGGTTACCTTCTTCGTAATTAATTTAAGTAATTATCGCTATCCACCCGTCCTCATACCACATTAGTCACAATGTAACACACACCGATTCTTAATTGATTCAAGAGGTCACACGTTATAATGGTATGAGAGTGGCTACCGATATAGTGGACAAATGGGTGAAATTGTGAGCCTATGTCAGACTGTGCTGAATACGTTGGTATAGCGGCTAACATATAGTCTATATACCGTTACTCGTATTTCTGCGTGTGTCAAGCCGCTGTATTTGCCATTAATAGTTTATATGTTTGTCACAGATGTTACTCTGACACTTACATCTACCAACATATCAAAAAGTGTTTGTCAGAAACCTCTAATTCCAGTTGAAATCTACAATTCTCGTTTTCCTTTCAATTGTTCTCCTGCGTGTCTGGTTGATAACTGGGGCACCGAATCGGAACTTGTCGCACTCGACGCCATTTCGATTTTTACTGTAGTTTTCACGTGGACATGTTGCGTTATCACGTTTATCACGTGGGCTGGCGTACCGCAACTGTAAGTTTGATTATGCAAATGTGATAGTTTATGTGCGCACGCGCATAGTCACATATTTGTTTCGACACACACACACACACACACACACACACACACACACACACACACACACACACACGCACACACACACACACACACACACACACACACACACACACACACATACACACACACATATACATATATTTGTTTAGACGAAGTTTTCCTGAAATTACTCCATTGTTTCTTGGTTTTGCTTATGCAATCGCAGGTAAGATCAATAGCGTCGTGTGACGTCATGCTACTTAATGTGGACTATAGTTTTGTGCATACAGTATCAGGTACTACAGTGATAGTAATTGTTGGACGTCGTGCAGCATTTTGTAGTCACGAAGACATGTTATCTACCATAATTGATCCAACTATAATATGCCAAGTGCAAGGTGGGTATTGTTGTGCACAGTGTTATTGATTTGTTTCACACACACACACACACACACACACACACACACACACACACACACACACACACACACACACACACACACACACACACACACACACACACACACACACACACACCTACACACGCAAGCACATACACACGCACACACACAGACAAACAAACACACACACCTACACACACACACACACACACACACACACACACACACACACACACACACACACACACACACACACACACACACACACACACACACACACACACACACACACACACACACACACACACACACAGTATATCATTGTGTTATTGATCAGGTACTTTAGTTCATTTCGGAATGCTCTCAGTCACTATGTGGTGGTTCTTCTACATTTTCAACGTCTTCCTTCTTGTCTATTCTACATCCACGAGCAACCTTATCTACAACTATTCATGCAAGTTATTCTGCATTGAACTTTTGGCATCTATTGCGGTACCGGCCAGCATGGTGATAACCGTCTTTGCAGTTGACGGTAAATACAGCACATTTAGCATGCAAGTGGCAATGTGCACTCCTCCTACCCCTCGTCTAATATACTATACTTTTTCATTGCCATTGCAAATTGTTTTCTTGTCTGGCTGCATATTGATGGCGCTGGTGATCGTCCGGCTACGAAAGGTACAGTACAACTAATGAATTGTTTGCACGTATACATGTACGTATTGAAACTGAGACAAAGTATGCATAGTATGAATCATACTATGCATACTTTGTCTCAGAGTGGAGTATAACGGTTGGTCATTGGTGTGTGTGTGTGTGTGTGTGTGTGTGTGTGTGTGTGTGTGTGTGTGTGTGTTTGTGTGAGTGCGTGTGTGTGTTTGTGTGTGTGTGTTTTGTGTGTGTGTGTGTGTGCGTGTGTGTGTGTGTGTGTGTGTGTGTGTGTGTGTGTGTGTGTGCGTGCGTGCGCGCTCACACACATGCCTACATGACAGGTAAACGTGTACTAGTTATTGCATGGATAATACTGCTAGGAAATTTACTCAAAAATTACTAAAATTTTTAATAGAAATTTATATTATTTTTGCTAAAATTTAATTGGAATGAACTAAAAGTTAAGTTACAGTACGAAGACATAAAGACACAATTTTTAAAACTGTAGTTTGGCGTTTTACACTTTGTACTATACACACGCTTCGATGTCTAGCCTTGGAATCCCAAATGACACATTCGCGCTCATTTGTCTGAGGCTGTTAGACCCGTATACTGTACAGACCAGTATACGGTACCGACCCGTATATGGTACAGACCCGTATGTACTTATTCGTACGTACAGTACGGAAGCTACAGAAGCCGGTAGCGGCGGCTTGATATCAGTCCGCCGTTCCCAGCCGCACTGATATCAATAGACACAAATAGTGTAGCGCGCGTTATCAAATGTGTAAAATTTACTTTTTTGTAATATCATTGTAGCAATCATTAGTTAATATTAATGTTTTACAAAATAAGGTGCGCTATTCTGAATACAATGAACACGTTACCGCCTTGTATTCTACATAAATGAACTGTGCAACGTGTGTGCACGCTCTTTGATCAGCAGCTCAGGGAACCCCAGTTTGGGATCGTCGTTTGCTGCACGTCGTGAAAACGATACTAATCGCCTTTCCAGTGAATTGGATACGAGTAGTGGGTTTCAGAAGCCATACTCTTCCGATGCGATGATTGCTGGTGCACTGAAATTTTTTTTGGTATGTTTAAATAATTAATTTAATTGATTAATAATAACAATTACAAAATTAGACAAATACACACATGCACAAATTTAGTTGTACATGTGTTCAGTAATGACGTAGTCGTTATTGTAGAGTTATACAGAAATTTCTATAAGATAATTTAAAAATTAATGCAGGACTGATAAATGTCCTTGAATTGAATTATTGTGTGAATTCATGTTATTTTGTTTCTGCTGTGTATGAAATCTCTACAATAACTAATATATCACATGTGCGGTTGAGTGGTCATCTGTGGATATATATATATATATATATATATACACATATAATATGCGGGCCCATGGCAAGCAAATCAAAAGTGGTCTAGCCTAACGTGCACTAACAAGCATGTGTAAAGGTAGCCTCGTATTTTTCGTGTGTGTGTGTGTGTGTGTGTGTGTGTGTGTGTGTGTGTGTGTGTGTGTGTGTGTGTGTGTGTATGTGTGTGTGTGTGTGTGTGTGTGTGTGTGTGTGTGTGTGTGTGTGTGTGTGTGTGTGTGTGTGTGTGAATGGTTAATACGTCAATCACAAAAACTTACCTTGCAGACTTCAAAAAATATCAAACCATTCACGATTATATGATAAGAGGACAGGTTGTGGAACTAATTCATCACATACAGGTCACTTGAAGGTCGATTTGCGGTTTTGTACCTAAAACGACGTGTAGGAAACAGATTTCGAAACCTGGGGTCGACACGAAAGAAGCTTTGCAGTTTGCTCAAAGAGGCAAAAGCTCAACAATTTTGTTTCTGTAAATGGAAACTGTCACATGTCTAACGTCTATTCATATTACACAAGATGTGTCTACTATGTCTAGACACATACAACCAGAAGTCTATTTCATCTACTTCCATTTCAGATAAGTAATCTAGTTAGTAAAAAGACAGCTTACGTTATTGATCACATACATGCAAACTCCACATTTTGTAATTGTCGACTAGATCAAGGTAGTCTCAAACTTTCAGACCACTTTTGCAGCTCCACGGGGCAGTGGTAATACGAGGCTACATTTACACATGCTTCTTAGTGCACATTAGGCCGGACAACTTTCGATTTGCTTGCTATGGACCTGCATATTATATATATAGAGAGAGATAACAAAGATAACACATATCCGCCTTAGGGACGGAAGCACAAAGAGTCTAAGTCGCAATATCATATACATACATACATGCATACATATATATATATATATATATATATATATATATATATTTTTTTTTTTAAAATTATTATATATATATATATATATATATATATATATATATATATTTTTTGTTTATAACCGCCCAATGGACGGAACACATATATATATATATATATTAGTTATTGTAGAGATTTCATACACAGCAGAAACAAAATAACATGAATTTACGCAATAATTCAATCCAACAACGTTTTTCAACCGTGCATTAAGTTTGAAATTATCATTTAGAAATTTGTGCAATATATAACTCTACAATAACAACTACGTCATTACTGAACACATGTACAACTAAATGTGTGCATGTGTGTATTTGCCTGATTTTGTCATTATTATTATTAATCAATTTAATTAATTATTTAAACATGTCAAAAAAGATTTCAGTGCACCAGCAATCATCGCATCGGAAGAGTATGGCTTCTGAAACCCACTATTCGTATCCAATTTACTGGAAAGTCGATTAGTACCGTTTCCACGACGTGCAGCAAACGACGATCCCAAACTGGGGTCCCCTGAGCTGCTGATCGAAGAGCGTGCACACACGTTTCACAGTTCATTTATGTAGAATACAAGGCGGTAACGTGTCCATTGTATCTAGAATAGCGCACGTTATTTTGTAGTACATTAATATTAACTAATGATTGTTGCATTGATAATACAAAGTAAATTTTACAGATTGATAACGCGCGCTACACTATTTGTGTCTATTGATATCAGTGTGGCTGGGAACGGCGGACTGATATCAACCCGCCGTTACCGGCTTCCGTAGAAAGTCCGTTGGTGCGCGTTGATATTAATTCGCACCTAATATCAGTATGTACTACGGAAGCCGGTAGCGGCGGATTGATATCCGTCCGCCGTTCTCGGCCGCACTGATATCAATAGACACAAATAGTGTAGCGCGCGTTACCAAATGTGTAAAATTTACTTTTCTAGGTACTACAAAATAACGTGCGCTATTCTAGATACAATGATCACGTCACCGTCTTGTATTCTAACTAGATGAACTGTGGAACATGTGTGCACGCTCTTCCATCTGCTAGCAGCTCAAGGGACCCCAGTTGGGATCGTTGTTTGGTGCACGTCGTGAAAACGGTACTAATCGACTTTCCAGTGAATTGGATACGAGTAGTGGGTTTCAGAAACCATACTCTTCCGATGCAATAATTGCTGGTGCACTGAAATCTTTTTGGTATGTTTAGATAATTAATTAAATTGATTAATAATAATTACAAAATTAGACAGATACACACATGAACACATTTAGTTGTAAATGTGTTCAGTAATGATGTAGTCGTTATTGTAGAGTTATACATTGCAGAAATTTTCAAAAGATAATTTCAAACTTAATGCAGGACTGAAAAACGTCTTTGGATTGAATTATTGTGTGAATTCATGTTATTTTGCTCCTGATGTGTATGAAATCTCTACAATAACTAATATATCATATCATAGACACATGTGTGGGTGAGTGGTCATCTATGTATTGTGTGTATGTGTGTGTGTGTGTGTGTGTGTGTGTGTGTGTGTGTGTGTGTGTGTGTGTGTGTGTGTGTGTGTGTGTGTGTACACATACACATATGACCACTCACCCACGCATGTGATATATTAGTTATTGTAGAGATTTCATACACAGCAGGAACAGAATAACATGAATTCACACAATAATTCAATCCAAGGACGTTTTTCAGTCCTGCATTAAGTTTGAAATTATCTTTTGAAAATTTCTGCAATGTATAACTCTACAATAACGACTACATCATTAATGAACACATCTACAACTAAATGTGTGCATGTGTGTATCTGTCTAATTTTGTAATTATTATTAATTAATCAATTTAATTAATTATTTAAACATACCAAAAAAGATTTCAGTGCACCAACAATCATCGCATCAGAAGAGTCAAGGGCTACTCGTATCCAATTCACTGGAAAGTCGATTAGTACCGTTTACATGACGTGCAGCAAACAACGATCCCAAACTAGTTCCACAATTCATTTATTTAGAATACAAAGAGAATACAAGGCGGTAACGTGTCCATTGTATCTAGAATAGCGCACGTTATTTTGCATTACAGTAATATTAACTAATGATTGTGGCATTGATATTACATAAATTCTACACATTTGATAACGCGCGTTACACTATTTGTGTCTATTGATATCAGTGCGGCCGAGAACGGCGGACTGATATCAATCCGCCGCTACCGGCTTCCGTACGTATGGGCTTCTGTACACACAAGTATACTGTTAGACCCGTATACTGTACAGACCCTTTTAGTGTTAGCCCGGTATATTGTACAGACCCGTATACTGTACCGACCCGTATACTGTACCGACCCGTATACTGTACCAACCCGTATACTGTACAGACCCGTATACTGTACCAACCCGTATACTGTACAGACCCGTATACTGTACCAGAGAGGAACAGGTGGGTGAACAGACGGCTATAGATATGTCTAAGTAACAAACACAACATTTAGAGATAGTCAAACACATGCATCTGCGTATATATGTATTGCAACGACCACTTTGTCTTTTAAAGACCTAACTATTAATTAAAGGACTACAGATTTTTGTAACTGAGTGCGTTTATCTGCAGGCTCAAGCTTTCAGAGAGTCGTGCCTCAGCAACGCCGCGTCCCGCACGCACAAAGCGATCGAGAAACGTTTTCTTCTCGTCGTCATCGTCGTCCCACTCTGCTTCGGCGCAATCTTCACGGGTACCACTGTCTACGACAGATTGTCGATGAGAATAATTGCCGACTACTTTGATTATGTCTACTGTCTCCACAAACATCCCGACGACCACTCACTTTGTTCCGCAGACTTCCGCAATTACGGCTACATCATCGCGTGTCTAATCGGTTTGCTCCTTTTAAATGTGCAAATTTTTGTCGTGTTGGCCTCTACCGTCATGCCTCGACCTGCGCGCCGATTTTGGCGCGATCGTTTGCTCACTCTTGTGCGATGCTGTCGCACGAAAACCAATCGGTAGAGGAAATGGCGTCGAAGACACAAGTGAGAGGTTTGAGCCTTTGACTTGTGAACCGTGATTGGCTCGAATCGATAGGAGATGTGGTAGTCTTGTTAGTTAGCGTTCTAGTTTGTCTTTTTGGTGTAAAGTAGATAGTCCCCCAGCCCACTAGCGAAAACCGATTGCTTTCGTTGCATCCTCCAATACGAATAACATTTGACTGTTTATCTGTACTTCAGAGAGTTTCAGTTCAACAGCTTCTTCGTTCTCGATGCAAAACTGCCCTACAGTGGAATCGCTTATCTGCTGACGAGTTTGGCGAGAGAAACGTGTCCGTTTTGAAGTGTCGTTTTAATGAAACCGAATCAGATATCAACGCCACTATTGAGATACTAGGGATGCTTCGTATTCAACAAATCGACAGATGTCTATCTGCCGCTATTCCGTTGATTTGCAACGCCATCTAAACCAATTGTGATGGCAGCGGTCGTTTTCAAACGCGAACAAACTGTTTGCGGGTAAAGAATGGCGTTTGTAAGGGTTTCTGGAATGAGGCGGCTGGTTTTATTAACAATGCCCAAAGAAATGGAAAATGTCTAACGATTCCTGATTGTGATAGTGAGATGTCTAGAGAAAGAAAAGACAACAGAACGTCAGTGGAAACATCCGGTAAGATTTAGAAACTTTAGGTTCGCCTGCAGTGACGGCTGAGATGGGGGTTTCGAGCGGCGACAGACCTCCCAATATTTGAATTGGAGGGTCTGAGATCCCCTAATAATTGGATCTCCCTAAATGCAACCATGTATGCTTCTGCAATATGTTTGCCAATCCAATCACAGATAGGCCACACGCACACATCATGGACTTCGTCGACCGTGTCCTGCCAGGTATGCAACGCCAACCACACGGATACGAGCATTTCGAGGGCTTGTTATTCTGACGCGGGAAGTTGGTAACCGAAATTCACAAGCTTCTGTGTCTTTACCTTACAATGCCATCTACAACTTCAGAGAAAGCCTTCTCAACTCATAGGAGACTACTGACCTACCCACAATCCACTATGACGGAGAAGAGGATAAATATGGTCACTGTTACATGTGCAGAAAGAGTTGCTAACTTGGTAGACGTTGCGACCAATTTTACTTCTTTACCGACGAGCGAATAAGGTACTTTGGGGGCTTTAGTACTAGTGCTTGGTAATTGTTTCACAGGAATCATGTATTGTGTTTTGTATGCAGTTAACTATATAATGGATATCGTAAACGTTTTAAAATTCGTAAGCTATATAAAGCCTTTAAGGACCGTAGCTTCTCAAACAAGCGGATAGTCACGTGACTCTGGAAATTACAGATGTTGCTATAACAATTGCGTCCACTAACGTATTGCAAACTGTCTGTCAAAAGCCTTTGATTCCAGTAAAAGTTCACAATTCTCGTTTTCCTTTCAATTGTTCACATGCGTGTATGGCCGACAAGTGGGCTATGGAATCGAAACTTGTCGGATTCGACGTCGTCACTTTGTTTACCATAATCTTTACGCGGATTTGTTGTATGATCACGTTCATCACGTCGGCTGGCGTACCAGAACTGTAAGTCTAACGTATTACGTTAAGAGCGACAGTTTGTGTGTGCGCAAGCGCATGAGTGTGCTAAACATATTTGTTATTTAATTGATTAACTGCTTTTGTCTAGACGACGTTTTCCAGAGATCACGCCACTGTTTCTCGTTATATCTCTTGCAATTGGAAGTAAGATTGGTATAGCATTGTGTTGTGTACGTTCTGCTATCTAGATGTATGTATGTATGTATGTATTGCGAGGCCGTGAGTTTACCACGTTGTGGTAACGCTCCGCAATTTTTCGCTTTCTTTTCGCTCTCTGGGTTTGCTACAAAGGCTACCACCCGTTCACAACGTTTGTAGATATCAACTTTGATACTTGGACGTTTTGAGTACAGCTTGCATGGACTAATCTGGTGTTTTCGAGCCTGTTTTTCTCAAGATGGAAGGATATCTAGCACGACCTCTAACGGTCCGTCTGCAAACTGAGGAGGATATCTCAACTCGTGACGTGATAATGGCACTCCAGACTGTAGTAGAGGAAGAAAACATCAAATGCGTGACTCAGACTCTCCGCCATGGCGCTTGGCAAATTTCCTTTGGGAATCAAACCGCAAAAGACACTGTTTTGAGAGCTGGCCTTGACATCAAGGAACGACATTAAGAATGCGTTAAGCTGTCAGGTTCACGACCACAACATGCACACCCTGCAGGACCACCACCTGCACTGGTGACATGTAAGATGCCATACAAGATGCCAGATGCAACAATTAAAAGTGTATTGTCAAAACATGGTCATGTGTCACGTGTACACCGTAGATGCTCCCTCTTTGGCCCCCATGATTGAAACAGGAGTTCGAGTATTCACTGTTGTTAACCCCAAGGGAACCTTTCCTATCTCATTGCAAGTTGGATATTATCTAATCAGATTTTATGTCAGATATGCAGGTGAACCAACATGGTGTTATCGATGTGACCAAGCTGATCACCACCTGAAAGACTGTCCAAAACCGTCATCCTTCCAACGCTGTTATTATTGCAATGGTACGGGTCATGTGTATAGAAACTGTAAAAACTATAGTACGGCTAGCACAAGAGCTACAGAACAGAACAGACCAGGACAGTTTGACACATCTGTGAAAGAGACTACACCACCACCACCTTGTGGTTATGAGGGTACCTTATCAAATGACAAGGATGACAACCAACTCAGTGAATGGGAGACAAATAAGACAACAAGTTCGTGTGAAGCAGAATCAAATCAAGGAACGGCAAGTGAAAGTGACATGAGAGGGCTCTCAGAGTGGTGCAAACGATAAAAGAACACGTAAAAGAGGAAGGAATGAAAAAGAAACACTCTCACCAACACCTGACACGAATACACAGCTAAAACAAAGAAAGAAGAAAAAGAAGAAAGCACGAGAGAAATCAGTTACTGTTACAACTACGGAATACCCGCATGTGGAAAACCAGGACGCATGTGGGACGTTGCCAGCTCCAGTCTAGACTCGACTAGAAATTTTGTGTTTTTTTCTTTCTCTCTCTCGCTCTAATGACTCTACAAATTGCTACTCTCAATGCTCAAGGAATGACTAACAGGATGAAACGACAACAAATTGCAGACTGGATGATCAGAAAGAATATCGATATTTTGTGTTTACAAGAAACATATGCAACAGCTAAAAATTCAAATTGGCAATTACAGTTTCCTAAACATTCACTTTTTCATGCTTATGGTACAAATCATTCCAAAGGAGTATCTATCATTGTGAAAAATATGCCCCAACTACAATGCAAGAAGGTCCTACAAGACTCCAACGGACGTTATTTATCTATAAAAGTAAACTATCCTTCCCTCACGTTCGACCTCGTCAACCTTTACGCACCAACGTCCTCAGCTGATCGCAAAGATTTCTATCAAATCGTGACTTCACAGCTGCAGAATTTACCAAGACTGGTTGTCTGTGGTGATTTCAATTGCGTCCTTAACCCCAGTACGGACAAACTGTTTCAAGCAAAACTAGGACCCAGGAGCAGCGACACTGCTGCACTTCACACGCTCCTCTCAACCCTCAACTTGACTGATATATACCGACAATGCCATCCAGATGTTCCGGGTTACACATGGAGTCGATCAAATCCACCAGTAGCCTGCCGACTAGATATGTCCCTAACTTCATGTGTGTTGGAAAACAAAGTGAGATTTCTGTTCTTCCCACAGCGTTCAGTGACCACTCGTGCGTACTTCTCAAACTTCTAGCTTCGTCGACATGTACTAGAGGACGGGGATATTGGAAACTTAACAAGAGTCTTTTGTCTGAGGCTTGTTACCGACGGAAAGTCACCGCCTTTTGGCTACACTGGCAATATCAGAAACCACGGTTTTTGTCACTCCTCGAATGGTGGTACACCGGAAAGGCTCATATCAAATCTTTGTCGATACGTTATGGAATTCAACGCCAAAGAAAACGAAATAAAACTAGGACTAGACTTGAACAATCACTACAAAAAGCACAGTGCGTAATTCAAAACGGCCAAATCACAGCAGTCTCAAGAGCAGTATTCTTTCGGAAACGTTTACAAGAATATGAGCAAGAATATATTCAAGGTAAACAAGTTCGCTGCCGAGCAAAATGGATAGAGAGTGGAGAAACTTCGGGTAAGTTTTTCACCGCAAAAGAAAACATCAAGGAAACTCGAGACTGTATCACTGAACTAAACTATCAAGGCAAGAGAGCCACAGACACAAATTCCTGTCTTCATCTTACTCAAACATTTTATACCGACCTCTACCGAAAGCAACCAATCGACGACGAAACTAGTGTGCAAGCTGTATCTCATCTCAACAAACAATTAACATGCACAGACAGTTTTTCGTGTGAAGGTCCGTTAACGCTGGAAGAGTGCACAGAGTCTCTCAAAACACTACACGCAGGCAAGTCTCCTGGCATGGATGGTCTTACGACAGAATTTTATAGAGCTTTCTGGTCACTGCTTAGAGACGATTTTGTCCAAATGGTTAACGCAGTCGAAGAAAAGACCTCTCTTTCGTATAGCCAGAGAACCGGAATCATCCGCATCGTAAATAAGAAAGGAAATCGAAACAATCTCAAAAACTGGCGTCCCATCAGCCTTCTCAATACCGACTACAAAATAATCGCAAAAGCTCTAACAAATCGTCTAAAGAAAGTAATCGGATCAATCATCCACCCAGACCAGAGTTGCAGTATTCCCCATCGAGCCATACAAGACAATTGCGCAACAATCCGAGACTTACTTCACTGGTGCTCTGGTACAGAGAAAGATTTGGCTTTCATCTCTCTAGATCAAACAAAAGCTTTCGACAGGGTTAACTGGACACATCTGTCTAGAGTACTCGGTGCTTTTGGGTTTGGTCCCTCTTTCCAAAAATGGGTAAAAATAGTGTATTCTAACATCGGCAGTCACGTCATAGTCAATGGATATCTGTCATCAAGAATAGACATACACCGCGGCGTCAGACAAGGATGTCCACTGTCACCTCTTTTATATGTTCTCAGTTTCGAGCCTTTAGCGTCAGCAATAAGACAAAATCCTATCATACAAGGAGTGCCAACTGTTGACGATCCTCTCAGAGATAGTATTAAAGTATCCAGTTATGCAGATGACATGACTGTTTTTCTAACAACAGAGGCAAGCTTTCAGGCCTTAAATGATGAACTAAGGGTTTATAACTCTGCCAGTGGAGCACACCTCAACCGAGAAAAGTCGGTTGGTTTATGGCTTGGAAAGTGGAAACGTCAAGAAAACCCATTGCAAATAAAATGGACTACCACAGTGATCAAGATTCTTGGCCTAACGTTCAGTCCTTCGTATTATGAATCTATGAAAGAAAACTGGTCAATGGTCTTAGAGAAACTGAAAAAGACATTGGACATTTGGAAAAGTCGAGATCTGTCATACCTAGGGCGAGCACACGTCCTGTCAACATTCGCTTTAAGCAAAATATACTACACGGCACACACATATACTATGCCTCATCAAACGTTACAGCAATTCCAAGACATTATCTGGGATTTTCTTTGGATTAAAACGCCACCACTAATAAAAAGATCGGTGTGTATTTCACGAAGTAGAGATAGAGGACTAGGCATGCCTCATCTCCTTTCTAGACTAATGGCAATACGCCTCCAAGCGATCCGACGCTTGTTTGATAAAAGAATCAAGCAGCTTGGAAAGACCTCGCTCGGCAGCAACTATCTCATCTCAGTGGACAATACAACATGGGCTATGCAGTTTTTGCCGCCTCAGGCTGGATGCCCGACCATCGCAACTACATCAAGCTTTCATCCTTTTATTGCCAACTTAACATGTCCTGGAGGAAACTTGACGGAGGACTGGATCTTGCCCCTCCCAAGTATTATGAAGATGCTGCCGAAGAACCTCTGTGGGGAACCACCATATAAAAGACCAGTCCAATCGCCCCATACTTCAGCTTTCACTAGCTAGATGTCGCTTCTTCAACGTTAAAGATATATGGACCAAACAACTTCCAGATGCCAGAACGGTCGCGGCAAAATTTTACCCTCAAGTTTTACATGCCATTTCGCAATCTTGGACTAGCCTCCCCCATCAAGAGCCCTCTTCCGAACATAGAATGCCACATTGGCAGGCACTTCTCTGTTTCTTCAGCACAGCCGATAAACCACTGCTACTGTCAGATGCGAATACACGTTTACTGTACCGATGTCTCTTATCTAAACACATAGACCGTCTACCGTGCCAGGAAAAATGGGAGGCCTCATACGGACTAATTACGGACAAACAATGGCTCTCACTCTGGAATTTTCCTCAAAACATGACGCCTTTACAATGGGACATAGCATGGAAATTTCTGCACCGGGTTCTGCCAACTAACTCAGTCCTCTATACGGCTAAACTTGCCACAACACGTCAGTGTCCAACGTGCCATCAGCCAGACGACACCATTGAACACATGTATTCAATACTTGCCCGATATGGAAAGGACTCTTACGGCAAGTTTGTCTCTTATTGAGTAGGGTATCATTAAATTCACCTACGGCCCTCCACCCATTGGAGCTGATGAATGAAACTGGAAACCTAAGAACTTTCTTCGTCATTCTCATGACCACCTATTGGACAAAAAGAAAAACTCTTCCTCCCGTTGGAATTATGAACAGTTTTAAGTGGCATCTACGTCGACATATACAAACTGTTTGTGCAAGAAAGTCGGACATATCTTTTTGGAAGCCTTTGGGACCTTTTGTAAACCTAGCTTTAGTGTAAAGAATTTAGATTGATTTAGAAGTTGTACAAACTTTTAATAATAACAAAAAAATGTATATATGTATGTATGTATGTATGTGGCTCAATTGGTTAGAGTGTGCAGTTGAAGATTGGCAACATCCGGGACCTTCGGTTCTGAGTTTCAGTGCGGAAGGGTCATCTACATAAATTGCCTTGGGCAAGGAACTAACATACAATTGCCTCTCTCTCCGGAGTGTCGGGTTCTGTCTACAGCAAGTATCTACAGCAAGTACAGCAAGAATGAAGTACATCATAGTAACTTCTGATAGTGACTTCTGATAAAGTAGCGTTAGATTGCGGTGTTAGATTGCAGAATAGTGATTGCAGGATCTAACCTGGGCCCTAACGGTCTTTGTAAACAAAAAAAATGTATGTATGTATGTATGTATGTATGTATGAATGTTTGTATATTGCGAGACTCGGAGGACGCCACGAGTTTTGGTAATTCCGCCAACCTTCACAATACAGAGCGAGTTCCAAGTTATTTTGGAGAAATTTAGGAACAGAAAGGTGTATTCACCTGCAGGCTACGTAGATTACGAGCCTAATCGATTGGAAGACTAACCACGATCAAAAAGAAGAACGAATGGCGGCCGTAACGTTGCAGAGGCCATTGACAGTCAGATTGGTAGCTGAAGACGTGACAGCAGAAGACATAGTAAAGGCTCTATTTATGCAACTGCCGAAAGAGTGTGTCATATGTGTATGTCCGACTGTTGCTAAATCGTGGCAGATTACCTTGATAAATGAAGAAGCCAAAGAAAGGTTGCTGATGACAGCTCTGATAGTAAATAATGTTCGATTGGAAGTAACACCACCACAGGATCCACCAGCTTTTGTCTCTGTCAAAATGCCCTTTGAAATGGCAGATAATGATATTATCTCAAGAATAGCAGATAACGGACAAGTTGCAAAAATCACAAGACGTACATATTCTTTTGCACGACATGTGGAAACAGGAGTGAGAGAATACAAAGTAAAAAATAGACGTCTAGACCCACTCTCATTTAAGGGGGAGTTGTGTAAGGGTACGCGAGGTTATACGGGAGTCAGTGTTGAGTTGGACTTTGAGCGCGAATATGTCTAACAGTACTTCTACCGTTACACCAGCACTTTTCAGCTTCAACCAGGAAGACACGTCCGAAGACGGAATACGACCACAGGAGACTGTCTTACAGATCGATACTTCTAGTAGGACAACCTGAGTCGTTGATATGGGACAAAATGACGGCTGCTGAAGAAAACGCTTTCTTTGAACGCCTTGCACGCCTCTGCTGATGGAAAGCCACGGAAATACCTTTAAGTCGTAGATGCCCTTCTATGAGACAAAAGATTGTCAGATGATGATAAAATCTGAATCATTGAAAACAGGAAAACATCTTGTCATATTTCCATACCTTGGATGGAGTCAGTCGACGCTTCTAGCAAATTTAGTTGATTTGCAGTGACGTCATAAGTCTAGAAATTATCACTGCGCCACTCCCTCAGTAAAAACCTGGATCCGCCACTGACAACTTGTCCTCCTCTCCCATATCTCTATTGGTTACCATCGTGCCCGGGCCGTAGTCTCCTGCGGCACGGTATACGGTTCACGCATGCGCATTATTGGGTTTCTATCTTTGCGCCAGAGCCAGATCTTCTCGTCAGGCAGGTCAAGCGAAGTTATATCTTGTGATAGAAGACGTAAGAATGTCTAACGAAGGTAAGAAGTCAAATTGATATTATAGACAGTTGAAATTTTACAACTCTTGGTTTCTGTTTTACTAGCTATTTTTTGATGGATTTCATGCAACGGTAGTATATTATAGGTGCACGGTTTTAAAGGAAACAATCCACCTGTTTTGATCCTTGCGTCTTTAAGTAGAGTTTTGATTTTGGTTTGAAGGGTCGGACTGTAAATCGCGCCAGCCAATCAGCGGAGCGTCCAGACTCCTAGCGCACTCGACGGACAAAGTGTGACATTAATATTGAGTGTTCTATATTTATTTAGTAGCGCAGAAGGAAAGGACACGGCAAACATGGTCGGTCGAGCTCAGCTATTCTACTGGCTCTAACTAGTTTTTGTTAATTCGTGTTTGACTTACACAGGACAATGAGAAATATGACGAGCCTTTGATATCTGCAAGTCGTAAGAAAGGGATCTCTGCAGTTGAAGGACGTGGATTGGTGCTGGTCACTGTAGGCCTGCTGATTGCAATCGTACTGATGTCTATGCCGACTCTATTTCATTTCTGGGATTTTGTAACGAGCGCAGGCAGTAACAAGCAGGTGCAGACATGCAGTTGTAAGGTGTAAACATCGTTCCTTCTATAGACGCATTGTCACAATACCTTGAGCATTGACAATGCACGTCTGTGTACAGTCAGTGTTACATGATTGCCTCTAGCTAGGGCAGTCAACGCGTTCTATACATTACTCGATATCAGTCGACTCGTTTGACTATGAAACAGATTCTGCATGTACTTTATCGCGTGTCATGTTACGGAAGAAGTCAATTAATGACATTATTGGCTTTCGTTTCTAAGTCTCTAGACACAGATAATGCGCTATTGAAATACGTGTAGAGATGGGAAAGTTTCCAGTTTCTAGTAATTCGTTATCGAATATCTATTGAACTGAAATTAACTAGAACGTGACCGTTTCTAGCGATAGTGACTATCACACTTCTGTATCTAGACATTGTGTACATAATTTCGAGGCATATGTACCTAGCTAGACGGAAGAATGTCCTAGTTAAATTAACTATATAGTTAATCCAAATTTCGTCCTCTAGCTAATTTCTGTTCTTTCTCAATGTAGCAAACAAGGATTTTCGGCATAAAGAACAATCTCTTACCTAGTTTCTAGTAGTCTCTTACTCAGAAAAGGCTGTCTACTCTCTGTTCGTGTTTCCTTTTTTCATCTTAAATCACAGAAAAGGGAACTTTGTACCGTTCGAAAACGTCAAAGCTTGGATTTGCGTTTATTTGGGTTTCAAACTTTTAGGAAAGAGCTGTGACGCATACGCACTTTGTCCGAACACGGATAGCAGCGGGATGCAGCGAAAGTGTGTAGAAGCGTTGACGGGAGCTTAGCTTCTTCTTCATGGTCACGCGGAGCACAATCGAAATGCAGCTTCTAGTACTCTAGGGATGCATAAGATATTACTCTGAAGTGCCTGCTCTCTAGCCTCTACGAGTAAAATAGGCTGATACCATTTCAAAATATGTAAAAATAACTAGAAATTCTAGTTAAACTTAATAGTTAGCTATCATGCGCATGCTCATTGCTTTTGTTGATGGGCGTGGTTCTTCTGCATATTCTATTCTTTACTTCTTTCAAAAATGTGAAAAAGGAACAAAGAAATGCTCTCTAAATAGATAGAGAATAAATTATGTATTCTATAGGCAATACATGCATGATTACCCATCTTGTGTCACGAGAACATGATGTACAGTAATGACATAGTGTTCTTAGTAATTGCTCCTATTTATTGTAGGCAGCAAGCTGTCAGAAAAGCGAGGATGTTTCAGTTCAACAGCTTCTTCGTTCTCGATGTAAACCTGCTTTAGACTGGAATGATTTTCCTGATAAGAAATTTGGCACCAAAACCGTGTCCGTCTTGAAGTGCAGTTTCAATGAAACCGAAGCAGATATCAATGCCACTATTGACTTGTTGAGTGTGTTTGGTAGCCAACAAATTACCAGATGTCTAACGGCTGCTATTCCGATAATTTGTGACGTCATATATGAAAATTGCAATGGCAGCGGTCGTTTTCTAACACGAGCAGACTGTTTGGACGTAAAGGATGGTGTTTGTAAGAATTACTGGGATTTGGCGGCTCGTTTCATTAGTACTTCCCCTAATATTGGAAGATGTCTAACCGTTCCTGATTGTGAAAGTGAAATTTTTACAGAAAGGAAAATCGATAAAAGGCTTTCACTTGAGCCTGATGAACCATCCGGTAAAGTTGTGGTGTTGTAATTACTGAGATTGTGTGTGTGTGTGTGTGTGTGTGTGTGTGTGTGTGTGTGTGCCTGTGTGTGTGTGTGTGTGTGTGTGTGTGTGTGTGTGTGAGAGAGAGAGAGAGAGAGAGAGAGAGAAAGTGTTTGTTTGTTTGTTAGTCGGTGTGTTTTTGTATGTGTATATACATTTATGGTTACCTTCTTCGTAATTAATTTAAGTAATTATCGCTATCCACCCGTCTTCATACCACATTAGTCACAATGTAACACACACCGATTCTTAATTTATTCAAGAGGTCACATGTTATAATGGTATGAGAGTGGCTACCGATATAGTGGACAAATGGGTGAAAGTGTGAGCCTATGTCAAACTGTGCTGAATACGTTGGTATAGCGGCTAGCATATAGTCTATATACCGTTACTCGTATTTCTGCGTGTGTCAAGCCGCTGTATTTGCCATTAATAGTTTATATGTTTGTCACAGATGTTACTCTGACTTCTACATCTACCAACATATCAAAAAGTGTTTGTCAGAAACCTCTAATTCCAGTTGAAATCTACAATTCTCGTTTTCCTTTCAATTGTTCTCCTGCGTGTCTGGCTGATAACTGGGCCACCGAATCGGAACTTGTCGCAATCGACGCCATTTTGATTTTTACTGTAGTTTTCACGTGGACATGTTGCGTCATCACGCTTATCACGTGGGCTGGCGTGCCGCAACTGTAAGTTTGATTACACAAATATAATAGTTTGTGTTCGCACGCGCAAAGTCTGTGGACATATTTGTTTCGACACACCACACCACACACACACACACACACACACACACACACACACACACACACACACACACACACACACACACACACACACACACACACACACACACACACACACACACACACACACACACACACTCACACACAAACACACACACACACACACACACACACACACACACACACACACACACACACACATATACATATATTTGTTTAGACGACGTTTTCCTGAGATTACTCCATTGTTTCTTGGTTTCGCTTTTGCAATCACAGGTAAGATCAATAGCATCGTGTGACGTCATGCTACTTAATGTGGACTATAATTTTGTGCATACAGTGTCAGGTATTACAGTGATAGTAACTGTAGGACGTCGTGCAGCCTTTTGTAGTCACGAAGACATATTTTCTACCATAATTGATCCAACTATAATATGCCAAGTGCAAGGTGGGTATTGTTGTGCACAGTGTTATTGTTGTGCACTGTGTTATTTGTTTCACACACACACACACACACACACACACACACACACACACACACACACACACACACACACACACACACACACACACACACACACACACACACACACACACACACACACACACACACACACACACACACAAGCACACAGACACACAGACACACACACACACACACACACACACACACACACACACACACACACACACACACACACACACACACAAGCACACAGACACGCGCGCGAGCACACACACACACACACACACACACACACACACACACACACACACAACAGTATGTCATTGTGTTATTGATCAGGTACTTTACTTCATTTCGGAATGCTCTCAGTCGCAATGTGGTGGTTCTTCTACATTTTCAACGTCTTTCTTCTTGTCTATTCTACATCCACGACCAACCTTATCTACAACTACTCATGCAAGTTACTCTGCATTGAACTTTTGGCATCTATTGCGGTATCGGCCAGCATGGTGATAACCGTCTTTGCAGTTGACGGTAAATACAGCACATTCACCGTGCAAGTGGTATTGTGCGGTCCTCCAACCAATCGTCTAATATACTATACTTTTTCATTGCCATTGCAAATTTTTTTCTTGTCTGGCTGCATATTGATGGCGCTGGTGATCGTCCGGCTACGAAAGGTACAGTACAACAAAACGAATTATTTGCACGTATACATGTACGTATTGAAACTGAGACAAAGTGTGCATAGTATGCATCATACCATGCATACTTTGTCTCAGAGTGGAGTATAACGGTTGGTCATTGGTGTGTGTGTGTGTGTGTGTGTGTGTGTGTGTGTGTGTGTGTGTGTGTGCGCGCGCACGCATACCTACATGACAGGTAAACGTGTACTTGTTATTGCATGGATAATACTGGTAGGGATTTACTAAAAACTTACTAAAATTTTTAATAAAAATTTATATAATTTTACTAAAATTTAATTGGAGTTTACTAAAAGTTAAGTGTCAGTACGAAGACATAAAAGACACAATTTATAAAACTGTAGTTTGGCGTTTACACTTTGTACTGTACACACGCTTAGATGTCTAGCCTTAGAATCCCAGATGACACATTCGCGCTCATTGGTCTGAGAGTGCTAGACCCGTATACTGTACAAACCCGTATACGGTACCGACCCGTATTTTGTACAGATCCGTACGTACAGTACGGTAGCTACAGAAGCCGTAACGGCGGCTTGATATCAGTCCGCCGTTTCCAGCCGCACTGATATCAATTGACACAAATAGTTTAGCGCGCGTTATCAAATGTGTAAAATTTACTTTATCAATGCAGCAATCACTAGTTAATATTAATGTACTACACAATAAAGTGCACTGTTCTAGATACAATAAACACATTACCGCCTTGTATTCTCGTTGTATTCTACATAAATGAACTGTGGAACGTGTGTGCACGCTCTTCGATCAGCAGCTCAAGGAACCCCACTTTGAGATCGTCGTTTGCTGCACGTCGTGGAAATGGTACTAATCGACTTTCCAGTAAATTGGATACGAGTAGTGGGTTTCAGAAGCCATACTCTTCCGCTGCGATGATTGTTGGTGCACTGAAATCTTTTTGGTATGTTTAAATAATTAATTAAATTGATTAATAATAATAATTACAAAATTAGACAAATATACACATGCACAAATTTAGTTGTGCATGTGTTCAGTAATGACTTAGTCGTTATTGTAGAGTTATACAGAAATTTCTAAAAGATAATTTCAAACTTAATGCAGGACTGAAAAACGTCCTTGGATTGAAATATTGTGTGAATTCATGTTATTTTGTTTCTGCTGTGTATGAAATCTCTACAATAACTAATATATCACATGTCTGGTTGAGTGGTCATCTGTGGATGTATACACACACACACACACACACACACACACACACACACACACACACACACACACACACACACACACACACACACACACACACACACACACACACACACACACACACACACACACACACACACACACACACACACACACACACACAATATGCAGGACCTTAGCAAGCAAATCGAAAGTGGTCCAGCCTAACGTGCACTAACAAGCATGTGTAAAGGTAGCCTCGTATTTTTCGTGTGTGTGTGTGTGTGTGTGTGTGTGTGTGTGTGTGTGTGTGTGTGTGTGTGTGTGTGTGTGTGTGTGTTGTGTGTGTGTGTGTGTGTGTGTGTGTGTGTGTGTGTGTGTGTGTGTGTGTGTGAGTGGTTAATATGTCAATCACAGAAACTTACCTTGTAGACTTCAAAAAATATCAAACCATTCACGATGATATGATAAGAAGACAGATTGTGGAACTAATTCATCACATACGGGTTACGTGAAGGTCGATTTGCGGTTTTATACCTAAAACGACGTGTAGAGAAAAGAGTTCGAAACCTGGGGTCGACACGAAAGAAGCTTTGCAGTTTTCTAAAAGAGAGAAAAGCTCAACAATTTTGTTTCTGTAAAATGGAAAACGGTCACATGTCTAACGTCTATTCATATTACACAAGATGTGTCTACCATGTCTAGACACATACAACCAGAGGTCTATTTCATCTACTTCCATTTCAGATAAGTAATCTAGTTAGTAAAAAGACAGCTTACGTTATTGATCACATACATGCAAACTCCACATTTTGTAATTGTCGACTAGATCAAGGTAGTCTCAAACTTTCAGACCAATTTTGCCGCTCCAGGGGCAGTGGAAATACGAGGTTACTTTTACACATGCTTTTTAGTGCGCGTTAGGCCGGACAACTTTCGATTTGCTTGCTATGGACCTGCATATTATATATATAGAGAGAGATAACAAAGATAACACATATCCGTCCTAAGGACGGAAGCACAAAGAGTCTAAGTCGCAATATCATATACATACATACATACATACATACATATATATGTATATATTAGTTATTGTAGAGATTTCATACACAGCAGAAACAAAATATCATGAATTTACACAATAATTCAATCCAACGACGTTTTTCAGTCCTGCATTAAGTTTGAAATTATCTTTTCAAACTTTCTGCAATGTATAACTCTACAATTACGACTACGTCATTACTGAACACATGTACAACTAAATGTGTGCATGTGTGTATTTGTCTAATTTTGTAATTATTATTATTAATTAATTAAATTAATTATTTAAATATACCAAAAAGATTTCAGTGCACCAGCAATCATCGCATCGAAAGAGTATGGCTTCTGAAACCCACTATTCGTATCCAATTCACTGGAAAGTCGATTAGTACCGTTTCCACGACGTGCAGCAAACGACGATCCCAAACTGGGGTCCCTTGAGCTGCTGATCGAAGAGCGTGCACACACGTTTCACAGTTCATTTATGTAGAATACAAGGCGGTAACGTGTCCATTGTGTCTAGAATAGCGCACTTTATTTTGTAATACATTAAAATTAACTAATGATTGTTGCATTGATATTACAATAAAGTAAATTGTACACATTTGATAACGCGCGCTACACTATTTGTGTCTATTGATATCAGTGCGGCTGGGAATGGCGGACTGATATCAACCCGCCGCTACCGGCTCGGAAGCCCATTGGTGCGCGTTGATATTAATGCGCACCTTATATCAGTGTGCACCCTTATGGGCTTCTGTACACACCTGTATAAGGTACAGACCCGCATACTGTACAGACGCGTATACTGCTAGACCCGTATACTGTACAGACCCGTATACGGCTAAACTGGTCTACTGTACAGACTCGTATACTGTACTAGAGAGGGACAGGTGGGTGAACAGACGGCTATAGATATCTCTAAGTAACAAACACAACATTTAGAGATAGTCAAACACATGCATCTGCGTATATATGTATTGCAACGGCCACTTTGTCTTGTAAAGACCTAACTATTAATTAAAGGACTACAGAGTTTTGTAACTGAGTGCGTTTATCTGCAGGCTCAAGCTTTCAGAGAGTCGTGCCTCAGCAACACCGCGTCCCGCACGCACAAATCGATCGAGAAACGTTTTCTTCTCGTCGTCATCGTCTTCCCGCTCTGCTTCGGTACAATCTTCACGACTATCACTGTCTACCAAAGATTGTCGATGAGAATAATTGCCGACTACTTTGATTATGTCTACTGTCTCCACAAACATCCCGACGACCACTCACTTTGTTCCGCAGATTTCCGCAAGTACGGCTCCATCATGACGTGTATAATCGGTTTGCTCCTTTTAAATGTGCAAAGTTTTGTCGTGTTGGCCTCTACCATCGTGCCTCGACCTGCGCGCCGATTTTGGCGCGATCGTTTGCTCACTCTTGTGCGATGCTGTCGCACGAAAACCAATCGGTAGAGGAAATCGCGTCGAAGACACAAGTGAGAGGTTTGAGCCTTTGACTTGTGAACCGTGATTGGCTCGAATCGATAGGAGATGTGGTAGTCTTGTTAGTTCGCGTTCTAGTTTGTCTTTTTGGTGTAAAGTAGATAGTCTTTCGTTGCATCCTCCAATACGAATAACATTTGACTGTTTATATGTACTTCAGAGAGTTTCAGTTCAACAGCTTCTTCGTTCTCGATGCAAAACTGCCCTACAGTGGAATCGCTTATCTGCTCACGAGTTTGGCGAGAGAAACGTGTCCGTTTTGAAGTGTCGTTTTAATGAAACCGAAGCAGATATCAACACCACTATTGAGATACTAGGGATGCTTCGTATTCAACAAATCGACAGATGTCTGTCTGCCGCTATTCCGTTGATTTGCGACGCCATCTACACCAATTGTGATGGCAGCGGTCGTTTTCAAACGCGAACAAACTGTTTGCGGGTAAATAATGGCGTCTGTAAGGGTTTCTGGAATGAGGCGGCTGGTTTTATTAACAATGCCCAAAGGAATGGAAAATGTCTAACGATTGCTGATTGTGATAGTGAGATGTCTAGAGAAAGAAAAGACAACAGAACGTCAGTGGAAACATCCGGTAAGAATTAGAAACTTTATGTTGGCCTGCAGGGACGGCGGAGATGGGGGTTTCGAGGGACGACAGACCTCCCAATATTTGAATTGGAGGGTCTGAGATCCCCAATAATTGGATTTTATTAGATGCAACCATGTATGCTTCTGTAATATGTTTGCCAATCCAATCACTAGATAGGCCACGCGCACACATCATGGACTCCGTCGATCGTGTCCTGCCAGACATGCTACGCCAACCACACGGATACGGGCATTTTGAGGGCGTGTTATTCCGACGCGGCAAGTTGGTAACCGAAATTCACAAGCTGCTGTGTCTTTACCTTACAATACCATCTACAACTTCAGAGAGAGCTTTCTCAACTCTTAGGAGACTACTGACCTACCCACAATTTACTATGACGGAGAAGAGGCTAAATATGGTCACTCTTACATGTGCAGAAAGAGTTGCTAACTTGGTAGACGTTGCGATCGATTTTACTTCTTTACCGACGAGCAAATAAGGTACTTTGGGGGCTCTAGTATTAGTGCTTGGTAATTGTTTCACCGGAATCATGTATTGTGTTTTGTATGCGGTTAATTATATAATGGATATCGTAAACGCTTTAAAATTGGTAAGCTATATAAAGCCTTTAAGAACCGTAGCTTCTCAAACAAGCGGATGGTCACGTGACTCTGGAAATTACAGATGTTGCTATAACAATTGCGTCTACTAACTTATCGCAAGCTATCTGTCAAAAGCCTTTGATTCCAGTAAAAGTTCACAATTCTCGTTTTCCTTTCAATTGTTTACCTGCGTGTATGGCTGACAAGTGAGCTACGGAATCGAAACTTGTTGCATTCGACGTCGTCACTTTGTTTACCTTAATCTTCACGTGGATTTGTTGTATGATCACGTTCATCACGTGGGCTGGCGTACCAGAACTGTAAGTCTAACGTAATAAGTTAAGAGCAACAGTTTGTGTGTGCGCAAGCGCGTGAGTGTGCTAAACATATTTGTTAATTAATTAATTAACTGCTTTGTCTAGACGACTTTTTCCAGAGATCACGCCACTGTTTCTCGTTATATCTCTTGCAATTGAAGTAAGATTGGTATAGCATTGTGTTGTGTACGTTCTGCTATCTAGATGTATGTATGTATGTATGTATGTATGTATGTATGCATGTATGTATGTATGTATGTATGTATGTATGTACGTATGTATGTATGTATGAATGTACGTACGTACGTATGTATGTACGTGTGTGTGTGTGTGTGTGTGTGTGTGTGTGTGTGTGTGTTGTGTGTGTGTGTGTGTATGTGTGTGTGTGTGTGTGTATGTGTGTGTGTGTGTGTGTGTGTGTGTGTGTGTGTGTGTTTGTGTGTGTGTGTGTGTGTGTGTGTGTGTGTGTGTGTGTGTGTATGTATGTATGTATGTATGTATGTATGTATGTATGTATGAATGTATGTATGTATGTATGTATGTATGTATGTATGTATGTATGTATGTATGTATGTATGTATGTATGTATGTATGTATGAATGTGTGTCTATACACAAGCTTGGTCTTACAGTATCCGGTGTTACGGTGACAGTAACTGTTGGACGACAAGCAGCCTTTTGTAGTCACGAAGACTTGCTTTCAGCCATAACTGATCCAACTATTCTCTGCAACGTGCAAGGTGGGTATCGTACTGCACGGTATTTTATTAATCTTGTTTATTTTTGGTAGCCCGTCTTCTCAATTTTTGTTTATTTAGATGTTATTAATGTTGATGCACAATACGTACAACTACACTACTGTCATTACACACACACACACACACACACACACACACACACACACACACACACACACACACACACACACACACACACACACACACACACACACACACACACACACACACACACACACGCACGCACGCACGCACACACACACACACACACACACACACACGCACGCACACACACACCTTGACATTGATTCCACTATACCCACTATGGGTTTTGGCAACGCAGCGAAATAGCGCTTCTCCAAGCAGCACGATCATCATCATCACGAAGACTGATATGTAATGATCTGAGGTCTCTTGTGACAACATCTATCCATCTCTGTCTAGGCCCATGCGTTGGTCTTGTTGCATTACTAAGTCTGCTGCGAAGTAGTTGTTTTGGGGGACGATTGTCACTCATGCGTAGCAGATGGCCCAGCCATTGCAATCGTTGTTTCTGTATTGTCATAGCAATAGGGTCTTCACACGCTCGTTCTAAATTGTTTGAATTCTTGATTTTATTCCATCTTGAGACACCAGGAATCGATCGAATGCACCGCATGTGGAATGTATTTAAGCGTTGCAAGTTTGGTTGTGTAACAAGACCAAGTCTCACAACCATATAGCAAAACAGGTCTCACCAAAGCACGAAAAATTTTCATCTTTGTGGAGATTGAAAACTGCCTGTTGTTAAATACCCTTTTCTTCCAGGAAACAAAACCTTTACTTGCTTTGCTTATACGAGCATCAATTTCAGCAATGCATCCACCATCTTGACTCATGATACTCCTCAAAGTAAGTAAACTCTGTAACGTTTTCAAGAACAAAACCGTCGAGAAGAATACGTGCCTGCTCGTAACCAATGCTCAAAACTTTTGTTTTCTTGATGCTGATGAGCCAGAACTTTCCTTCAGGCAGGTCCTGTTTATCTTTTTTTTTTGCTAATTTCTGTAAAACAGGAATCGTTCTGGTAACTAGGAATACGTTACAATTCCGGTCAGACAGTGATTTATTCATGCTAGAAGCAGCTCTATTCTACCTACAAACGAACACGAAGTTAATTCCACCTGTTCGGCAATCAAGCTTTTAGACAACTCTCAGCACACGTGAGCACGTGACACTAGCTTTCTGCATAGTAGGAATATCGCTACAACGTCTCTTCCACTAATACAGACCGTTTCCATCCGTTGCTTCGCACTTTTCCAGTGTGTGTGTGTGTGTGTGTGTGTGTGTGTGTGTGTGTGTGTGTGTGTGTGTGTGTGTGTGTGTGTGTGTGTGTGTGTGTGTGTGTGTGTGTGTGTGCATACACGTGTACCCATCACTGTGAGTGCACACTAAAACTAAAAACTAAACACCAAAACGTACATAGTCATTACTGACAGTCTGTCTGTAATTTACACACACACACACACACACACACACACACACACACACACACACACACACACACACACACACACACACACACACACACACACACACACACACACACACACACACACACACACACACACACACACACACACACACACACACACACACACACACACACACACACACACACACACACACACACACACACACACACACACACACACACACACACAATAATTTGATCGAATTTTGAAATTGTGAGAAAATGACGTCACATTAATCAGAAACTTTGTGATACGATAGTATGCATTGTGAAAAGAATTTGATGTAAATTCTGATTTGTCAATTTTTATCAGCACAAGTCAAAACGTCAGAAATCGATCGTTTGGTAGAATTTTTAAAAATTTAACAAGATGACGTCAGAATAATCAGATACCTTGTGATATGATTGTATACATTGCTGTAAGCATTCCATGTAAATTTGGATTTCTCAAGTTGAATTGCAGCGATTTGGCGAGACATTACTAGTATGCAGAAAATGGCGTCTGTCGTGCTTGACCACGTGTACTTTGCGATGCTGATTCTCATCAACGGTAGCCTGGAAAAACACTGAACGAGTGCAGAAATGTTTGACTTATTGTGTAAAAGTGGGAAGCAGCGGATAGAAACGGTCGGTGTACTAGAAGAAAAGTTGTAGCGATATTCCTGCTATGCAGAAAGCTGGTGTCACGTGATCACGTGCACTAACAATTTTGCGCGTCTTTCGCAAGATGACAGTCGTTCGCAAATATGATAAAACTAAACATTGCACAAGAAGGTAATGTCTAGACGTTCTATTATACCAGCAGAAGTGACTGCATATAGTCGAAACGTGAGAAATCGATCATTTGGTCGAATTTTGAAAATCTAAGATGACGTTTAAATATTCACAAAATTTGTAATATTATTGTATTTATTGTGGAAAGCAATCGATGTAAATTATTATTTGTCAAGTTGTATTATAGAGATTTGCCGAGACATTACTAGTATGCAGAAAATGGCGTCTGTCGTGCTTGACCACATGTACTTTGCACTGCTGATTCTCGTCAACGGAAGCCTGGACAAACATTGAACAAGTTTAGAAATGTTTGACTTACTGTGGAAAAGTGCAAAGCTACGAATGGAAACGGTCTGCATTAGTGGAAGAGACGTTGTAGCGATATTCCTACTATGCAGAAAGCTAATGTCACGTGCTCACGTGTACTAAAAGTTGTCTAAAAGCTTGATCGCCGGACTGGTGGAAGCAACTTCGTTTTCGTTTGTAGGTAGAATAGAGCTGCTTTTAGCATGAATAAATCACTGTCTGACCGGATTTAGCACGTATTCCTAGTTACCAGAAAGATTCCTATTTTGCAGAAATTGGCAGAAAAAAGAGATGAGTAGGTCCAGCGAAGTCATATCTTGTGATAGAAGACGTAAGAATGTCTAACAAAGGTAGGGAGTCAAATTAATATTTAAAAGCAGTTGAAATTTTGAAACTTTTGGTTTCTGTTTACTAGCTATCTTTTGATGGATTTCAGACAACTGTAGTACACAATAGGCGCACGGTTTTAAAGGAAACAATCCACCTGTTTCAATTTCTTGCGTCTTTACGTCGAGTTTTAATTTTGGTTTGAAGGCGTGGACTGTAAAGCGCGCCAGCCATTCAGCGGAGCGTCCAGACTCCTAGAGCACATGACGGACAAAGTAAGACTTAGGTATTCAGCGTTCTTTATTTGTTTAGTAGCGCAAAAAATGGACACGGCAAACATGGTCGGTCGAGCTCAGCTATTCTACTAACTCTAACTGATTTTGTTAATTCGCGTTTGACTTACACAGGACGATGAGAAATATGACGAGCCTTTGATATCTGCAAGTCGTAAGAAAGGGATCTCTGCAGTTGAAGGACGTGGATTGTTGCTGGTCACTGTAGGCCTGCTGATTGCAATCGTACTGACTTCTATGCCTACTCTATTTCATTTCTGGGATTTTGTAACGATCACAGGCACTAACAAGCAGGTGCAGACATGCAGTTGTAAGGTGTAGACATCGTTCCTCCTATAGACGCATTGTCACAATACCTTGAGCATTGACAATGCACGTCTGTGTACAGTCAGTGTTACATGATTGCCTCTAGCTAGGGCAGTCGACGCGTTCTATACATTACTCGATATCAGTCGTCTCGTTTGACTATGAAACAGATTCTGCATGTACTTTATCGCGTGTCATGTTACGGAAGAAGTCAATTAATGACATTATTGGCTTTCGTTTCCAAGTCTCTAGACACAGATAATACGCTTTTGAAATACGTGTAGAGATGGGAAAGTTCCAGTTTCTAGTAATTCGTTATCGAATATCTATACAACTGAAATTAACTAGAACGTAACCATTTCTAGCGATAGTGACTATCACACTTTTGTATCTAGACATTGTGTACATGATTTCGAGGCATATGTACCTAGCTAGACAGAAAAACGTCCTAGTTAAATTAACTATATAGTTAATCCAAATTTCGTCCTCTAGCTAATTTCTGTTCTCTCTCAATCTAGCAAACAAGGTTTCTTGGCATGCAGAACAACCTTTACTTAGTTTCTAGTAGTTTCTTGCTCAGAAAAGGCTGTCTACTCTTTGTTCGCGTTCACATTCTTCGTCGCAAATCACAGGAAAGGGGACTTTATACCGTTCGAAACCGTCAGAGCTTGGATTTGCGTTTATTTGGGTTTCAAACTTTTAGGAAAGAGATGTGACGCATACGCACTTTGTCCGAATACGGATAGCAGCGGGATGCAGCGAAAGTGTGTAGAAGCGTTGACGGGAGCTTAGCTTCTTCTTCACGGCCACGCGGAGCACAATCGAAATGCAGCTTCTAGTGCTCTGGAGATCCATAAGATATTACTCTCAAGTGCCTGCTCTCTAGCCTCTACGAGTAAGATAGGCTCATACCGTTTCAAAATATGTAAAAAACTAGAAATTCTACTTACTTAATAGTTAGCTATCATGCGCTTGCTTATTGCTTTTGTTGATGGGCGTGGTTCTCTGCATATTCTTTTCTTTACTTCTTTCAAAAAAGTGGAAGAGGAACAAAGAAATGCTCTCTAAATAGATAGAGAATAACATTGTTTATTCTATAATCTAGACATGCATGATTACCCATCTTGTGTCACGAGAACATGGTGTACATTAATGACATAGT
>NC_085092.1:7381465-7388965 GCF_963422355.1 Corticium candelabrum | reverse complement strand
CACAACATTTAGAGATAGTCAAACACATGCATCTGCATATATATGTATTGCAACGGCCACTTTGTCTTGTAAAGACCTAACTATTAATTAAAGGACTACAGAGTTTTGTAACTGAGTGCGTTTATCTGCAGGCTCAAGCTTTCAGAGAGTCGTGCCTCAGCAACGCCGCGTCCCGCACGCAGAAAGCGATCGAGAAACGTTTTCTTCTCGTCGTCATCGTCGTCCCGCTCTGCTTCGGCGCAATCTTCACGGGTACCACTGTCTACGAACGATTGTCGATGAGAATAATTGCCGACTACTTTGATTATGTCTACTGTCTCCACAAACATCCCGACGACCACTCACTTTGTGCAGCAGACTTCCGCAAGTACGGCTACATCATCGCGTGTCTAATCGGCTTCCTCCTTTTAAATGTGCAAATTTTTGTCGTGTTGGCCTCTACCATCATGCCTCGACCTGCGCGCCGATTTTGGCGCGATCGTTTGCTCACTCTTGTGCGATGCTGTCGCACGAAAACCAATCGGTAGAGGAAATCGCGTCGAAGACACAAGTGAGAGGTTTGAGCCTTTGACTTGTGAACCGTGATTGGCTCGAATCGATAGGAGATGTGGTAGTCTTGTTAGTTCGCGTTCTAGTTTGTCTTTTTGGTGTAAAGTAGATAGTCCCCCAGAAAACTAGCGAAAAGCGATTGCTTTCGTTGCATCCTCCAATACGAATAACATTTGACTGTTTATCTGTACTTCAGAGAGTTTCAGTTCAACAGCTTCTTCGTTCTCGATGCAAAACTGCCCTACAGTGGAATCGCTTATCTGCTGACGAGTTTGGCGAGAGAAACGTGTCCGTTTTGAAGTGTCGTTTTCATGAAACCGAAGCAGATATCAACGCCACTATTGAGATACTAGGGATGCTTCGTATTCAACAAATCGACAGATGTCTGTCTGCCGCTATTCCGTTGATTTGCAACGCCATCTAAACCAATTGAGATGGCAGCGGTCGTTTTCAAACGCGAACAAACTGTTTGCGGGTAAAGAATGGCGTTTGTAAGGGTTTCTGGAATGAGGCGGCTGGTTTTATTAACAATGCCCAAAGGAATGGAAAATGTCTAACGATTCCTGATTGTGATAGTGAGATGTTTAGAGAAAGAAAAGACAACAGAACGTCAGTGGAAACATCCGGTAAGAATTAGAAACTTTAGGTTCGCCTGCAGTGACGGCGGAGATGGGGGTTTCGAGTGGCGACAGACCTCCCAATATTTGAATTGGGGGTCTGAGATCTCCCAATAATTGGATCTGCTTAAATGCAACAATGTATGCTTCTGCAATATGTTTGCCAATCCAATCACTAGACAAGCCACGCGCACACATCATGGACTCCGTCGACCGTGTCCTGCCAGGCATGCAACGCCAACCATACGAATACGGGCATTTTGAGGGCTTGTTATTCTGACGCGGCAAGTTGGTAACCGAAATTCACAAGCTGCTGTGTCTTTACCTTACAATACCATCTACAACTTCAGAGAAAGCCTTCTCAACTCTTAGAAGACTACTGACCTACCTACAATCCACTATAACGGAGAAGAGGCTAAATATGGTCACTCTTACATGTGCAGAAAAAGTTGCTAACTTGGTAGACGTTGCGACCGATTTACTTCTTTACCGACGAGCGAATAAGGTACTTTGGAGCCTTAGTACTAGTGCTTGGTAATTGTTTTACCGGAATCATGTATTGTGTTTTGTATGCGGTTAATTATATAATGGATATCGTAAACGTTTTAAAATTCGTAAGCTATATAAAGCCTTTAAGGACCGTAGCTTCTCAAAACAAGCGGATGGTCACGTGACTCTGAGAATTTGTTGCCGGCACTCCGAATCTGTAGGAGCTTCCGCCGCCACTGGCCCAGAAATATTTAATAAACCCCCGCTTCTCGTGTTAGTAGAAGCCATAAAGCACGCTAATCGTACGATATTATGGTCACGTGACATGTATAGATATAAGTGAGAGTGCAATATTATTAACCGGAATTAACTTACTGCATAACCCCGCTCCACGTGCTAGCAATTAAAGCTCGCTAATCGTACGATAATACCGTGGTCACGTGACGTGGATAAGTGTAAGGGAAAGTGCGACATTAACCGGAAGTAACTTATTGCACACTTGCTATGCAATACGTTATATACACATCTCTGGTCCCACGTCACGTGAAATGGTACAATTAAAATTATTTGTTGGTACAAAAAAGATAGAAATTAATATTAATAAAAACATAATCGAATTATTAAGAGTGCATGTATAATACAATGTAAGTAGTTAAACACACACAAACACACACACACACACACACACACACACACACACACACACACATATGTGTGTGTGTGTGTGTGTGTGTGTGTGTGTGTGTGTGTGTGTGTGTATTTAAATGTTGGAATGGATGGGTGCATAGATAACAAGTCCGACAAATGCTTGTGTAGCATGTTGAAGTTGATGGAAAAAGACAAATGGCATGTTTTGGGCAAAGTACACGAGTAGAAACGTTAATAGATAAACGACGTGCCTTTTAGGCACACGAAATTTGCATAGCAATATATGCTTTTGTTTACATATTTTCTAAATTAATTAACGAATAAAAAAACGTTTAAGTGTTAATTAAAAATGCAGTTGCACATTGCGATTAATTACTTTTTTATATAACAGATGTTGCTATAACAATTGCGTCTACCAACTCATTGCAAACTGTCTGTCAAAAGCCTTTGATTCCAGTAAAAGTTCACAATTGTCGTCGTTTCCTTTCAATTGTTCACATGCGTGTATAGCCGACTAGTGGACTACGGAATCGGAACTTGTCGCATTCGACGTCGTCACTTTGTTTACCTTAATCTTCACGTGGATTTGTTGTATAATCACGTTCATCACGTGGGCTGGCGTACCAGAGGTGTAAGTCTAACGTAATAAGTTAGGTGCGACAGCTTGTGCGTGCGCAAGCGCATGAGTGTGCTAAACATATTTGTTAATTAATTAATTACCTGCCTTTGTCTAGACGACGTTTTCCAGAGATCACGCCACTGTTTCTCGTTATATCTCTTGCAATTGGAAGTAAGATTGGTATAGCATTGTGTTGTGTATGTTCTGCTATCTACATGTATGTATGTATGTGTATGTATGTATGTAGGTAGGTAGGTAGGTATGTACGTATGTATGTATGTATGTATGTATGTATGTCTGCATGTATGTGTGTGTGTGTGTGTGTGTGTGTGTGTGTGTGTGTGTGTGTGTGTGTGTGTGTGTATGTATGTATGTGTGTATGTCTGCATGTATGTGCGCGTGTACGTATGTGTGTATGTATGTATGTACGCATGTATGTATGTATGTATGTATGTATGTATGTATGTATGCATGTATGTATGTATGTGTATGTTTGTACATATGTATGTATGTACGTATGTATGTATGTACGTATGTATGTATGTACGTATGTATGTATGTATGTTTGTATGTATGTCTATAAGCAAGCTTGATCTTACAGTATTCGGTGTTACGGTGACAGTAACTGTTGGACGACAAGCAGCCTTTAGTAGTCACGAAGACTTGCTTTCCGCCATAACTGATCCAACTACTCTCTGCAACGTGCAAGGTGGATATCGTACTGCACGGTATTTTATTAATCTTGCTTATTGTACGTTTGGTAGCCCGTCTTCTCAATTTTTTGTTTATTTAAATGTTATTGATGTTGATGCACAATACGTACAACTACACTATTGTCATTACACACACACCACACGCGCGCGCGCGCGCACGCACACACACACACGCGCGCGCGCGCACACACACACACACACACACACACACACACACATACACACACGCACACACACAATACAGAATAAGGAGCTGTACCCTAACTGCATTGTGTTAATTCGTCTGCAGGTTTGAGCGTTCAGAGAGTTATGCAACATCAGAGCTGTTTGCCACATGTACAAAACGCTCGAGAAACGCTTTCTTCTCGTCATCATCATCTTCCCTCTCTGCTTCGGTACAATGTTCACCACCATCACCGTCTACGAAGGATTAATAATAAAAATTATTGCGAGCTACTTCGATTACATTTACAGTCATAATCAACACCCCAACGGCCACACATGCTCGACATACGTTCGCAACTAATGGCTCCGTCACGGCTTCGATTATCGAATTATTTCTGTTTAACGTGCTGAGTTTGGTCATGTTGATTTCAACTGTCTGGAGTCGATCCTCGCGCCAATTCTGGCGTCGTCGTTTGCTCGGTCTTGTGCGATGCTGTCGCCAACTGATCTTGAGAGGAACTACCGTCAATGATGCAAACAAGCGTTAGACTTGTCGACCACGAGAAAAAGATAGGTTGCAGCAGAGAGACCTCAAATGACTAAGAGACATGGTTGTTTGTGTAACTGTGTCGTGTTGTGTTGCATGCTAGTTAGCCTGTTTGCGGTGCCTACACGCGATGCCTGCACTTACTATTGATTACCCAAGACTAGTTCTATAGAATTGTTACATATTAACATGGTTTTTCACATTACATTACATGAAAAGCTGTTTAGCAACGTTAGTTTGAGTTGACTCTACTTGCGCGTGAGGGTATCGCTAACGCGCGCGGTTATCACTAACGCGCGTGGGTATTGCTAACGCGCACAAGTCGGGGTACGTGCGCGGGATGTATAATATGTATAAGATGTAAAGTTCTAGCATCTAGCTAGTGAGTTGCTTTGAAAAATTAATTAATGTGTGTGTGTGTGTGTGTGTGTGTGTGTGTGTGTGTGTGTGTGTGTGTGTGTGTGTGTGTGTGTGTCCAGACCGTTGCCGAAACGTCGAGCCGCCGACCAGCGCAGTTTGTTGCAACTATGGAAACAGCAATCTCCTGCGAAGCGTACGGCATTCGATCAGAGTGAATCTTCTGGACATGAACAGAATGAGAGTGCCACTACCAGCAGTTTTCAGCTTCAACCAGAAAGAACGGAAGACACGCCCGGAGACGGAATACGACCGCAGGAGACTGTCTTACATTACAGGTCGTTACTTTTAGTAAGACAACCTGAGTCGTTGGTTAGCCTAACCCCAGACGCAGTGTGGATTGCAGCCCCGGATGCGCTTCCATCACCACTACGTCTGGTATAGTCTCGCGTAGCCAGTACCTCCCCTTTTCTATTTTCGGTAGGCGGCGATGGTCTGGTGCAGTTACTTTGATGTCTTCGTGTTGCCGCTTGTACGATAAACGTTCAACTAAAGACCGGATGTGCCTGGCACTGAGTGGGTACTTATCTCTTATGCAAACTGGCTGGAACTTCTTCTCTTCGTCTTCGCGCGAATTGTGTTGTCATGTGAGCGACGCAGTCATGTCTCTGCGAATGTGTAACTTCTATGTGTACTTACACAGCACTCAGGGCGTCGACGACAGCCTAGACGTAACTTACGAGTGTCGATCAGTCGCCCTGTCTCCGTCACCAACCTTTGTATGTACGTATATGTGCCTGAATACTGACGTAACAGTGACAGCAAGAATATTAATGGAACGTCTTCACACTGCAACGTCCATTATTTCCATGGCCACCGACTACGCAGTGAGCGCGCTCTGCGTGTCTGGTCGACCTCTAGCTAGCACGAGTCGACGCCCTGAGTGCTGTGTAAGTACACATAGAAGTTATACATTCGCAGAGACATGACTGAGTCGCTCACATGACAACACAATTCGCAAGAAGACGAAGAGAAGAAATTCCAGCCAGTTTGCATAAGAGATAAGTATCCACTCAGTGCCAGGCACATCTGGTCTTTAGTTGAACGTCTAGCGTACAAGCGGCAACACGAAGACATCAAGGCAACTGCATCAGACCATCCCCGCCTACCGAAAATAGAAAAGGGGAGGGGCTGGCTACGCGAGACTACGTCTGGTATGGTACCGCCTTACTGGGCGAAGTAAGGATGTAAATCAAATTCCACAGCGCGTGTCATACTAATGTTATTAGCTAAGAACTGAGCTTTCGATTGGACTTTGACGTTGTTCTAGCCTCTGTACTTGTCGATATTGCAATTTTAGGCCACTGTTAAGTGTTAGTAAGAGATTGCAGCTACGTTAGACAGCGTAGCGGGGAGATGGCAGATCAGAAATGGCACTTGCAGTGTATCATACGCCTTTGAACGCGTACACAGGTTCTCAGTTGAAGCTGCAATGCGTCATATGCCTCTACTGCAATGCATTGGACTGCTGCATACGTACTGCACGCTAATTAGAGAAGATCCCACGCGACAGCTGTTTCTTGTAATCTACTACGCGTCGCTAAGCCAACAAAGTACACTTGTAACTGAAACTAATCATGTTCCTAGGGACATGATTAACGCTGACCGCAAAGGGCGGTACCATACCAGACGTTGTGGTGATGGAAGCGCATCCGGGGCTGCAACCCACACTGCGTCTGGGGCGAGGCTAGTCGTTGGTAGGGGACAAATTGACGGCTGCTGAAGAAAATTGTTTTCTTTTGGCGCCGTGCACGCCTCTGCTGATGGAAAGCCACGAAACTACCTTCAAGTCGTAGATGCCCTTCTATTAGGCGAAAGATTGGACTAATGAAAACAGGAAGCTATCTTGTCATACTCCCATACCTTAGATGGAGTCAGTCGACACTTCTAGCAAAGTTAGTTGATTTACAGTGACATCATAAGTATAGAAATTATCACTCGCCACCCTTTCAGTTAAACCCTGGATCTGCCACTGACAACTTGTCTTCCTTTCCCATATCCCCATTGGTTACCATCGTGCCCAGGCAGTCGTCTCTTGCGGCACGGTATACGGTTCACGCATGCGCATTCTCGGGTTTCTATCTTCGCGCCAGAGCCAGATCTTTGGGTCAGGCAGGTCAAGCGAAGTTACATCTCGTGATAGAAGACGACAGAATGTCTAAACAAGGTAAGGAGTCAAATTTAATAAGCGCACGGTTTCAAAGAAAACAATCCAGCTGTTTCAATCCTTGCGTCTTTACGTCGCGTTTTGATTTTGGTTTGAAGGGGTGGACTGTAAAGCGCGCCAGCCAATCGGCGGAGCGTCCAGACTCCTAACGCACTGGACGGACAAAGTGGGACATTAGTAGTGAGCGTTCTTTATTTGTTTAGTAGCACAGAAGGAAAGGACACGGCAAACATGGTGGGTCGAGCTCAGCTATTCTACTGACTCTACTTGATTATGTTAATTCGTGTTGACTTACGCAGGACGATGAGAAATATGACGAGCCTTTGATATCTGCAAGTCGTAAGAAAGGGATCTCTGCAGTTGAAGGACGTGGATTGGTGCTGGTCACTGTAGGCCTGCTGATTGCAATCGTACTGATGTCTCTTCCGACTCTATTTCATTTCTGGGATTTTGTAACGAGCGCAGACACTAGCAAGCAGGTGCAGACATGCAGTTGTAAGGTGTAAACATCGTTCCTCCTATAGACGCATTGTCACAATGCATTGAGCATTGACAATGCAGTCAGTGTT
>NC_085092.1:7361465-7376465 GCF_963422355.1 Corticium candelabrum | reverse complement strand
AAATTTAATAAAAAAATTTAGTTATAATTGATTGTGACCACCACGACAGCCATGCAACAAAACAACAGCAAACAAATCAAATTTAAAGATTGATAACAATTAAATAAATACGAAAATAAATTAATTAAGGATGAATGCCCAAATTTTAAAATGTCGGTTCAACCTCTTTTGCTAAAGCACGATGTTCGACTATAAATTTGCCTTATATTCCACTCTGCACACGATAGATGAATGTAATGTACAGACGAGAGGCGCAACCGACGGAAGACAGTAGCTGGGGACTGGTCTCGCGTAGCCAGACCCTTTCCGCTGCATGAAAGACGCAGCAGAAAGGGGTCTGGCTACTCAAGACTAGCTGGGGCCCCATTACCTTCATGTGTCAAAACTACTAAAATTTTACATTATGTTTTTCTAAAATGGAATTGGAGTTTATCAAAAGTTAAGTGTGAGTACGAAGACCTAAAAGACACAATTTTAAAACTGCAGTTTGGCGTTTTAAACTCTGTACTGTACACACGCTTTGATTTCTAGCCTTGGAATTCCAGATGACACATTCACGCTCATGGTCTGGAATTTTGAGACCATTAGACCCGTATACGGTACAGACCCGTATACTGTACAGACCCGTAGACAGTACAGACCCGTATACTGTATAGACCCGTATGTACATATCGATACGAAAGCTCCTAGGTGCGCGTTGCTATTAATGCGCATCTAATATCAGCACGCACCCCTATGGGATTTCGTTAGCCTCGCCCCAGACGCAGTGTAGATTGCAGCCCCGGATGCGCTGCCATCACCACTACGTCTGGTATGGTACCGCCCTTTGTGGTCTCCGTTAATCACGTTCCTAGGGACATGATTAGTGTCAGTTACAAGTGTACTTTGTCGGTGTAGTAGATTACAGGAAACGACTGTCGCGTGAGATCTTCGTTACTAGCGTGCAGTACGTAGGCAGCAGTCCAATGCATTGCAGCAGAGGCATATGACGCATTGCAGTTTCAACTGAGAACCCGTGTACGCGTTCAAAGGCGTGTGGTGCACTGCAAGTGCCATTTCTGATCTTCCATTTCACCGCTACGCTCTCTAGAGTAGCTGTAATCTCTTACTAACGCTTGACAGTGGCCTAAAATCGCAATATCAACAAGTACAGAGACTAGAACAACGTCAAAGTCCAATCGAAAGCTCAGTTCCTAGCTAGTAACATTAGTATCACACGTGCTAAAAAATTTGATTACATACTTACTCCCGCCCAGAAAGGCGGTACCATACCAGACGTAGTGGTGATGGCAGCGCATTCGGGGCTGCAATCCACACTGCGTCTGGAGCGAGACTATTTCGTAGATGTATATAGGAGCACGTTGATATTAATGCGTGCATAATATCAATGTGCACCCCTATAGGCTTCCGTACCCATCCCTATACTGTACAGACCCGTATACAGTTAGACCCGCATAATGTACAGACCCATATACTGTATCGTATATCGCTAGACCCTGAGTACACGCCCTAGACAACGCCAGCTGCTTCCCTGAGAGGGGTAGGTGGGTGGACAGACAGCAATAGAGATGTCTAAGTAACAGACACAACATTTAGAGATAGTCAAACACATGCACCTGCGTACCTATGTATTGCAACGGTCACTTTGTCTTGTAAAGACTTATTAAAGGACTACCAATTTTTGTAACTGAGTGCGTTCATCTGCAGGCTCAAGCGTTCAGAGAGTCGTGTCTCATCAACGCCGCGTCCCGCACGCACAAAACAATCGAGAAACGTTTTCTTCTCATCGTCATCGTCTTCCCGCTCTGCTTCGGCACAATCTTCACGACTCTCACTGTCTACGAAAGATTGTCGATGAGAATACTTACCGACTACTTTGATTATGTCTACTGTCTCCATCAACATTCCGACGACCACACACTTTGTTCCGCAGATTTCCGCAATTACAGCTCCGTCATGACGTGTATAATCAACTTTTTTATTTTCAATGTACAAAGTTTTGTCTCGTTGGCCTCTACCGTTATGCCTCGACCTGCGCGTCAATTTTGGCGCGATCGTTTGCTCACTCTTGTGCGATGCTGTCGCACGCAAACCGATCGGTAGAGGAAATCGCGTCGAACACACGAGTGAGAGGTTTGAGCGTTTGACTTTGGAACCGTGATTGGCTCGAATCGATAGGAGACGTGGTAGTCTTGTTAGTTAGCGTTTCAGTTTGTCTCTTTGATATGAAGTATACGGGGCACTCGGGTGTCTCTACGTAAATGTCCCGGATTAACATATGTCTCTCTCTTAAAATAATTGAATTGACAAAACAGTCGAGAGTTAATTCAATTTTTGATGACTAAATATAAGTTGTATGCATCTAGTCTTGCTATAGATTTTCAATTACGCGTCGCAACGACGTATCGTGCATCTTTTACTAATTCAAATTTCTTAATTAATTTAATTAATTAATTAATTTTTTAATTAATTTAATAAAATGAATTATTTGGTTATCTAACGGATTGCGGCTTTACTAATTTGGTGACTGTTTTGAAGTCTCCTACGACTTCTCTTTCGTTACCTGGACTATCTTCCCCGACCTCTGTGACAGCACAGTGTGCGCATGCTCACTACTCACGGATGTGTTGACAACTCACTCCTAGCGTGCGCTAAGCCACACACTTTAACGCGCGCTAGACCGCTCCACTTTCAAGTTGCTTTCGTCGGGCCTGATCTAATCTCGCTATGCATTTTTAATTTCGCGTCGCAACGAAATGTGCCCTAGACCTTTCGAATATTTTTTCTAGAAGCATACTGTATATGCAGTCTCCTATCTAGTTACACTTTCAACTCCGATGGCAAAAGTGCTTTGGTTATCTTTATGAAATTTTCTATCTCTACACGATCGTAGCGATACCAGCCGATTGGAAAGAGAAAGTATGATGTCATACGGGAAGAGGCGAGCTGGGAAGGTACAGGGAGAGTAATAAGTTGTGCAATTCTATACGACGGGAATGTCCGTGCATGTTGCGCATATGCAGTCTTTCGTGTTATCGTCTAGTACGATGTATAGTCTTGCAGCAACAGAACGAATTCAACAGTGCATATCGACCCCATACTCCTCGAGGCCTTGCTCGTGTTACTTCCAAGCCAGACCGCTAATCATCAGCCATCCTACTCCCTGTTTACAATCACTACAGCAGGCCCGTAGGCTGGGGGGTTCGGGTGGGTTTGGACGAACCGCCCGCTCAACCGTGATGGTCCGCTTTTGATCCAATGTATTATTTAAACTGACGCGTATAGTACGCAAAACGCGCCTTAAATTTGTATGCGCTCCTATTATGTCAAATTCTCTCTATTGTTATCATGCAATCCCTACTTCTCGTCATTTCCATATAATATGTTTGTAATTGTAGTGTCTACATATCTAAAGAAAAGTGCTCCATGCATGGACGCAGCCGTACGATTGTTGTTCCCTAGGTGGTCGCAACCGCTATCTGCTTCTTTTCACTCCTAAAGCAAGCGACCTTTCTACTACGAAAAGCAACTAGTGCTCTTGCATGACGGTGGCTGGTTTCTTTACTTTACTTTGTGCTGGCGTTCGTCTGTAGGTCGTAACGTCATAAAATTTTTGTTCCTCATGCGCTCGCAAAACGCTGCAATTTTGCGCTCCATCTTTAGCTAGCACGCAGTCTTTTCTCACTTTGAAATATGGTGTCGTTCGCGGTAGTCTGCAGGTCCCCTGCATTCATGCATTCGTCTGTAGTTCGCAAAGTTGACATTGCAGCAGGAAAGAGACGACGAAGCTGCTGGCCGGCTTGAAGCACATGCAGCACACGTGCCCGTCGACGGATCGCGAAAGCTTCTTCTAAATCGAAACTGTCGAAACAGCTTCAAGCGAATGCTTGGTCACTTATACAGGGTTACATATTATCCAGTATTTGGTGTTTTCTCCGCCCAATAAGCGAATTGTATGATGTCCCAATTATATATACGCGGGAATTTGTGTTAATTAACATTAGTTGTCCCAGGCAATAAATGGGCTAATCAGCTAGTATGTAACACAAATTCCCGCGTATATACAATTGGGGCATCATACAATTCGCTTATTGGGCGGAGAAAACACCAAATAATGGATAATGTGTAATCCTGTATAAGTGACCAAGCATTCACTTGAAGCTGTTTCGACAGTTCCGATTTAGAAGAAGCTTTCGCGATCCGTCGACGGGCACGTGTGCTGCATGTGCTTCAAGCCGGTCAGCAGCTTCGTCGTCTCTTTCCTGATGCAATGTCAACTTTTGCGAACTACATATATATATATATATATATATATATATATATATATATATATATAATTCGAAAGGCTGAAAAGTAGCATGTATGTGACGTTATTGGTCCGTTTTGGTGTATTAAGCACCGCTCACTTCTAAAGCAAGCCTAGGGGCCTGTACAGCCTCAAGACTTTCTGACGCCACAAGCGAGAATCAGAGCTACACGATGGTATTTATGTTTTACGTTTCTTTGCGTGGCTCTAGAGTCTACATTGTTGTGTCTGTTCATCTTTTATTGCTCTCTCTTGAAGAGCCTTGAAGGATCTAATCGGCCTCTTATTGGAATCTCTAGCAAGAAATACTCTCCCATCCAAGGACAGAGCTTGGTGTTGCTAGCAAAGGGACCATTGTTTGCTCTTGCTCTTACGTCTACGCCAACACTCTTCTATCTGTGGGATCCAACATCAGAAAGTACCAATGATGTAAGTCTAACGCAATAAGTTAAGTGCGACAGTTTGTGTGTGCGCAAGCGCATGAGTGTGCTAAATATATTTGTTAATTAGTTAATTAACCGCTTTTGTCTAGACGACGTTTTCCAGAGATCACCACTGTTTCTCGTTATATCTCTTGCAATTGGAAGTAAGATTGGTATAGCATTGTGTTGTGTACGTTCTGCTATCTAGATGTATGTATGTATGTGTGTGTGTGTACGTATGTATGTATGTACGTATCTATGTGTGTACGTGGTGTATGTGGCTCAATTGGTTAGAGTGTGCAGTTGAAGATTGGCGACATCCGGGACCTTTGGGTCAGAGTTTGAGTGCGAGAGGGCCACATACATAAGTTCCCTTGGGCAAGGAAATAACATACAATTGCCTCTCTCTCTCTCCGGAGTGTCAGGTTCTGTCTACAGCAAGTATCTACGGCAAGTACAGCAAGACTGAAGTACATCATAGTGACTTCTGATAGTGACTTCTGCTACAGTAGTGTTAGATTGCAGTGTTAGATTGCGGTGTTAGATTGCAGAATAGAGATTGCAGGATCTAACCTGGGCCCTAAGGGTCCTTGTAAAAAATGTATGTATGTAGCTCAATTGGTTAGAGTGTGCAGTTGGAGATTGGCAACATCCGGGACCTTTGGGTCTGATTTTAAGTGCGGGAGAGCCACATACATAAATTACCTTGGGCAAGGAACTAACATACAATTGCCCTTACTCTCCGGAGTGTCAGTTCTGCCCAAGAAGAAGAAGAAGTGACATATAGACAGTGACTGCTGATAGCATTGTAGCATTGTAGCATTGTAGCATTGTAGCATAGTCATTGCAGTATCGAACCCTAGCCTTAGGGGCTCTTTTATGTACGTAGGTACAAAAAAGAATGTATGTATGTATGTATCTATGTATGTATGTATGTATGTATGCATGTATGTATGTCTATTCGCAAACTTGATCCTAGAGTATCTGGTGTTACGGTGACAGTAACTGTTGGCCGACAAGCAGCTTTTTGTAGTCACGAAGACTTGTTTTCCGCCATAACTGATCCAACTATCCTCTGCAACGTGCAAGGTGGGTACTGCACTGCACGGTATTTTATTAATTTTGTTTATTTTACGTTTGGTAGCCCGTCTTCTCAATTTTCGTTTATTTTAAATGTTCTTAATGTTGATGCACAATACGTACAACTACACTACTGTCATTACACACACACACACACACACACACACACACACACACACACACACACACACACACACACACACACACACACACACACACACACACACACACACACACACACACACACACACACACACACACACACACACACACACACAAACACACACACAAACACACACAAGACAGAATAAGGAGATGTAGCATTTAACTGCAGTGTGTTAATTCGTCTGCAGGCTCGAGCGTTCAGAGAGTCATGTAACATCAGAGCTGTTTGCCACATGTACAAAACGCTCGAGAAACGCTTTCTCCTCGTTATCATCATTTTTTCTCTCGGCTTCGGTACGATATTCACCACCATTACCGTCTACGAAAGACTAATGATGAAAATGATTGCGAGCTACTTCGATTACATTTACTGTCATGATCAACACTCCGACGGCCACACATGCTCGACATACATTCGCAATTATGGCTCCGTCACGGCTTCGATTATCGAAGTATTTCTGTTCAACGTGCTGAGTTTGGTCATGTTGATTTCAACCGTCTGGAGTCGATCTGCGCGCCAATTCTGGCGTCGTCATTTGCTCGGTCTTGTGCGATGCTGTCGCAAACCGATTTCTAGAGGAAATAGCGTCGAGGATACAAACGAGCGTTAGACTTATCGACCACGAGAGAGAGAGAGAGAGAGAGAGAGAGAGAGAGATAGGTTGCAGTAGAGAGACCTCAAATGAATAAGAGACATGATTGTTTATGTAACTGTGTCGTGTTGTGTTAGCATGCTAGTTAGCCTGTTTGCGGTGTCTATACGCGATACATGCACTTACTATTGATTACCTAAAGCTAGTTCTTTAGAAATGTTACAGATGAACATGGTTTATTACATTACATTACATGAAAAGCTGTTTAGCAACGTTAGTTTGAGTTGACTCTACTTCTGCGAGTGGGTATTGCTAGCGCGCTTTATAGGTACCGCTAACGTGCGCGGGATGTAGGCCTACTCTGAGAACTTTCAGTCAGTGGGCAAAGACAGCTGTCATTCTAGCATCGTGTACTCCAAAACATCGGCGGATTCAGTACACGGCGTGCCCGGCGCGCTCCACGGGTTAGTGAAATCTAGAACTCTTCCATTTATAATATGATAACTAGCCTACAATCTTAGAGTCTACTATAACTACAGTAATTGTACCAAGTTTCTATTAAAGAGATTATGAATAAATGGCATCTCTTAGTCTTACAGTCCGGTTTACTTGTACTATTTTTGGTAACTTTTATTGTTTTGCTATTTATTAAGAAATCGCGCCAATTTTTCTCAAACAGCTATAAAGTAGTCACAAGAGCTATTCCATAGTATGCGCATCCGCATAGAGAACTTTTCCATTATGAAACGAGTCATGAAAGACAACGCCCCGATATTCTGTCACTCTACCCCTCTAATACTAGGAAACCATCTAAGATCTGCTAACTTTTACGTGTTTCTCTCTCTACTGTTTACTGAACTCTCCAAAGACTGGACACTGGAGAAGGAATTCAAAGCAGGACTTCCTGTTGAAGACCAAAAAACTAGCTGAAAATCATCGAACAGCTTCAACTAGTGAACATGACGAAACAAGGAACAACAAATCAGCAAACAAACTTGCACATCAGCTTGCAGCACAGGAAGTTGTCGTCATGCAGTTCTTTCACCAGCAGAAAAATTTTCATGACGCAAGTATCGCTACACGATGCGTAAAAATTAAAATTCCGCTGCTAGCGAAGCTAGAAAAACGAGACTCTGAGCGTCACGGTTTCTCTATTGGCCCGCTAGCTCACCAGATCTTGTACGAAGTAGAAAACTTCATCAAGCGGCGTGTTGAGCTTCATAGGCCTCAGAACGTTCATGAACTGGAAGACGCAGTCCAGGCGGAGTGGCACTTTCTCACGCCTTGTGATCTGTTGCCGCTGAACGCACGTCTAGTCAAATGCGCCTTTGTCTAGAGCTAGGGAAGAATGCTATCAAAAATTAAATGAGGAACACAAGCTACTGATGCGCACTTGTGAGTTTCCAAAAGTCCAGCAAACCTACAAACATACACAATAGTTCTCTTCTAGCTAAAAAAATCGTACGTGACCTGAAAACGGATGCGTTTCTGCTCACGCATAGGCGTAGGAAGTTTGGTGAGATTGAGGGGGCCAAAGAGTACAACCAGGTACTGCATTTTAGATTGTGTTATATTAGTTGTTAGTATTAGGTGGGCCATGGCCCCCTCTCCCCCCCGGTTCTTACGCCAATGTCACGCTACCCATGGCCACGCCTTCAAGCGTAAATGTGTCAATAGCTTTGACGCGGACTGTATTCGTCTGTATTTCGAGGCTACTCGCAGCTTATAGAAACTCCGAAGCAGGTGTGCTACATTCGTTTTTGCATGTAAAGTTCTAGCATCTAGTAAATTGCTTTGCAAAAGTAATTAATATATATGTCCAGACCGTTGCCGAAACGTCGAGCCGCCGACCAGTGCAGTTTGTTGCAACTATGGAAACAGCAATCTCCTTCGAAGCGTACGCCATTCGATCAGAGTGAATCTTCTGGACATGAACAGAATAAGAGTGCCACTGCCAGCACTTTTCAGCTTCAACAAGGAAGACACGTCCGAGGACGGCATACGACCGCAGGAGACTGTCTTACAGGTCGTTACTTCTAGTAGGACAACCTGAGTTGTTGGTAGGGGACAAAATGACGACTGCTAAAGACAAATGTTTACTTTGGACGCCTGGCACGCCTCTGCTGATGGAAAGCCACGGAAATACCTTCAAGTCGTAGATGCCCTTCTATTAGACAAAAGATTGTCAGATGATGATAAAATCTGAATCATTAAAAACAGGAAAACATCTTGTCATATTCCCATACCTTGGATGGAGTCAGTCGACGCTTCTAGCAAATTTAGTTGATTTACAGTGACGTCATAAGTATAGAAATTATTACTGCGCCAAACCCTCAGTTAAACCCTGGATTTGCCACTGACAACTTGTCCTCCTCTACCATATCTCCATTGGTTACCATCGTGCCCGGGCAGTAGTCTCCTGCGGCACGGTATACGGTTCACGCATGCGCATTCTTGGGTTTCTATCTTTGCGCCAAAGCCAGATCTTCTCGTCAGGCAGGTCAAGCAAAGTTATATCTTGTGATAGAAAACGGCAGAATGTCTAACGAAGGTAAGGAGTTAAATTGATATTATAAACAGTTGAAATTTTACAACTTTTGGTTTCTGTTTACCTAGCCATTTTTCGATGGATTTCATGCAACTGTAGTATACTCTAGGCGCACGGCTTCAAAGGAAACAATGTCACTGTTTCAATCATTGCGTTTTTATACGTCGTGTTTTGATTTTTGGTTTGAAGGGGCGAACTGTAAAGCGAGCCAGCCAATCGGCGGAGCGTCCAGACTCCTAACGCACTCGACGGACAAAGTGAGAAATTAATATTGAGTGTTCTTTATTTGTTTAGTAGCACAGAAGAAAAGGACACGGCAAACGTGGTCGGTAGAGCTCAGCTATTCTACTGGCTGTAACTGGTTTTTTGTTAATTCGCGTTTGACTTACACAGGACGATAAGACATATGACGAGCCTTTGATATCTGCAAGTCGTAAGAAAGGATCTCTGCAGTTGAAGGACGTGGATTGGTGCTGGTCACTGTAGGCCTGCTGATTGCAATCGTACTCACTTCTATGCCTACTCTATTTTATTTCTGGGATTTTGTAACGAGCGCAGGCACTAGCAAGCAGGTGCAGACATGCAGTTGTAAGGTGTAGACATCGTTTCTCCTATAGACGCATTGTCACAATACATTGAGCATTGACAATGCACGTCTGTGTACAGTCAGTGTTACATGATTGCCTCTAGCTAGGGCAGTCGACGCGTTCTATACATTACTCGATATCAGTCGACTCGTTTGACTATGAAACAGATTCTACATGTACTTTATCGCGTGTCATGTTACGGAAGAAGTCAATTAATGACATTATTGGCTTTCGTTTCTAAGTCTCTGGACACAGATAATGCGCTTTTGAAATACGTGTAGAGATGGGAAACTTTCCAGTTTCTAGTAATTCGTTATCGAATATCTATTGAACTGCAATCAACTAGAACGTAACCGTTTCTAGCGATAGTGACTATCACACTTTTGTATCTAGACATTGTGTACATGATTTTGAGGCATATATACCTAGCTAGACGGAAGAATGTCCTAGTTAAATTAACTATATAGTTAATCCAAATTTCGTCCTCTAGCTAATTTCTGTTCTCTCTCAATCTAGCAAACAAGGTTTCTTGGCATGCAGAACAACCTTTACTTAGTTTCTAGTAGTTTCTTGCTCAGAAAAGGCTGTCTACTCTTTGTTCGCGTTCACATTCTTCATCGCAAATCACAGGAAAGGGAACTTTATACCGTTCGAAACCGTCAGAGCTTGGATTTGCGTTTATTTGGGTTTCAAACTTTTAGGAAAGAGATGTGACGCATACGCACTTTGTCCGAATACGGATAGCAGCGGGATGCAGCAAAAGTGTGTAGAAGCGTTGACTGAAGTTTGGCTTCTTCTTCATGGCCACGCGAAGCACAATCGAAATGCAGCTTCTAGTGCTCTGGAGATCCATAAGATATTACTCTCAAGTGCCTGCTCTCCAGGTCGTCGTCGTCGTCGTCGTCTAGTACGTCACGCATTGCTTCTAGAGTACAATTTCACAGCTGCAAGCGTCCGTGCATGGTAATCCCGCACGATAACATGAGCATCGTGCGGAAGAGCAACCCGTTTTGCACTGACAATGAACAAGCAATAGCAGTTTGTTGGGAGCTGGATTTCTGGCCACCCAGTCTATCGTCAGTTCGCCATCTAGCATCTTCCATCCTCGGTCACAAGAAGAAGGAATATCCAGATTGCTTTTCAAAGCTCGAATCCATAGGCCTGCTTGATAGTTTGCCCGATGAATATGTTTCTTTAGTGCATCTTGTACAACGAAGTATGAATTTGACGATTGCTTTCGTGGCGATCAGACGGATTGGGAGGAAACGGCATCGTTTTTGGCATTTCTAAAATTGCTTGTCTGAAGATCGTTGCTGCAGCAAAAATCGTAGAGGCATTGTCGGAGATAACATCGGAGAAACGATAGTCATCTGCAGTGTCCGGAGGAGCGTCCTCGTTATCAGAGTCGATTATATTCATAGATACGCTAGCATTCATTTGCTGAATGCATTCTAGAAGAATACCCGATGGTGCAACACTGCTAGAAACATATTGAGCTTGATTACGTTTCTGCGGGCGGTGGAATGACAATCGGTTGCCGAAGTGCCTGGTTAGATGGGTTTGTAGGGCACGTGCGCGGTACCAGTCGACTGACACACCAATTTCGTCAAGGTAATTTTTGTAAGTCGAACATAAACTGGACAAAGACGTGACATTAGAGATTTCTCCTTGAATATCTTTTTCCACGTCTTGTGCTAGTCGTTCAAACGCATGTTTGTGAGGACTGTCCGTTGTCTCGGCATCCGACTGCTTTTTCATTAGTAATTCCAAACGTCTAGGTGATGTATAATTTTTGTAGCACGAATTGTGGTACACTACATCGTTAGCATGTACATCAGCACCTTGAATCTCCAGCAAAACTCTTTTGTCGTTGCGATCATTTGACGCATGGAGAAGTGTAGCTGCAGCACAATCAAGTTGGCAACGGGTCGTCTTCTCCATTTTTCTTCTGTCTTTACGTTTTCGTTTTTCTGTTTGACACATCAGACATTTTGTCAAATCGAGACCGGGAAGAGTGCTTTTGGTACGGGAACGGTCATCTGCTTCGCTCGCAGCAATACAAGCTGTTTTTCGAGGAGGACCGGACATCTGTAGCATTAGATTAGCATTCGTAAATTTCATTTGCAGCTAAGTAGCGCCTAGTAACTTACATTGTAACAAACGAAGACGTGTTGGGTAGTAGTATAGTGGCCGGTACCGTACAGCCTGCAACGTCGTCTAGGTAGATCGATCAAAATACTAAACTGTATACTGAAAGTACTACTAGTAGTAAACTTTACACAATTCTACACAGAAACAACTCTACACAAGCGGCAAATTGAGGGCAAGTAGCACAACTAAAGCTACATCTGCTTTTAATGTAGTTCAAGTCAACATCCGGCAATTAACCTCAGCATCCGGCTACGTCTCAGCTGTCAGTATCCGGCTAGATCCAGCTCCTGGTCAGCGTCCCGTTACATCCACATTCGGCTAGGCCAACCGTCTACGTCGGCACATCTGGATACCTACGTCAGCTTTCTGCCTAGGTCGATCGGCCGCCGGCTAGGTCAGCATCTGGTTAGGACAGGATCCGGCATGCATCCGGTACGTTGTCTGAACTGTCAGCATCCGGACAAGTCAGCATTTGGCTTCATCAAAAACCTGAAAGATTCAGCATGCATCAAAATGTCAATTATGTACGTCAATATGTTAGACAAGCAAGCATTTGGCCTCCTACGGTGCTCGCATACGGGAAATGCATACGGGACCTATAGACTGCTAATCGGCTTCTAACGGTATTTCTCTTGCTTTTTAACTGATGATATATCATTCACGAGCACAAATTAGCAAATTATTGGAAAGGATATTGTGAAAGAAGCCATCAAATCAACGTAAGTTTTGTTCTAAAGAAGACCAGTCGCGAGCGCAAAAAATGCCTTGTTTTCTTAGTTGGGACGCTTTGATCTCTACTTTTTACACATCATTCGCTATCTAACATTATTATACAGCGCTACAAACAGTAAAACCTTATTCGTACTGATGAGTGCAACGAAACTCTAAAAGGAAGCGTCTTTTCGCTAGTGGGCTGGGGATTAATACGGGCCACTCGGGTGTCTCTAAGTAGATGTCCCGGATTAACATATGTCTCTCTCTTGGTCTCTCTCTTGAAACAATTATATTAATTAACGAAACAGTCGAAAGTTAATTCAATTTCTAATAACTAAATATAGGTTGCATACATTTAATCTCGCTATACATTTCTTAATTACGCGTCGCAACGAAATGTACCCTAGCTAGATCTTTCAAATTTCTTTTCTAGAAACATATGTGCAGTCTTCTATCTAGTTACACTTTCAACTCTGATGGCAAAAGTGCTTTGGTTATCTCTATGAAATTTTCGATCTCCACACAATCGTAGCGATACCAGCCGACTGGAAAGAGAAAGTATGATGTCATACGGGAAGTGGCGAGCTGGGAAAGCACAGGGAGAGTAATAAGTTGAGCAATTCTATACAACGGGAATGTCCGTGCATGTTGCGTCTAGGCAGTCTTTCGTGTCATTGTCTAATACGATGTATAGTCTTGAAGCAACAGAACGAATTCAACAGTGCCCAGCGACTCCATACTCCTCGAGGTCTTGCTCGTGTCACTCCCAAGCCAGACCGGTAATCATCAGCCATCCTACTCTCTGTATAAAATCACTACAGCCCTAGGACTTTTCTGACGCCACAAAACGAGAATCAGAGCTACACGATGGTATTTATATTATAAGTTTCTTTGCGTGGCTCTAGAGTCTACATTGTTGTGTCTGTTCATTTATTTATTGCTCACTCTTGAAGAGCCTTGAAGGATCTAATCGGCCTCTTATTGGACTCTCCAACAAGGAAAACTCTCCCATCGAAGGACAGAGCTTGGTGTTGCTAGGAACGGGACTTATGTTTGCTATTGTTCTTACGTCTACGCCAACACTCTTCTACCTGTGGGATCCAACATCAGAAAGTACCAATGATGTAAGTCACACGCTGCTACTCATGGAACACACACACACACACACACACACACACACACACACACACACACACACACACACACACACACACACACACACACACACACACACACACACACACACACACACACACACACACACACACACACACACACACACACACACACACACACACACACACACACACACACACACACACACACACACACACACACACACACACACACACACACACACACACACACACACACACACACACACACACACACACACACACACACACACACACATTGTAGTTCTGTGTGCATGCAATAACAATTGAAATGTGCCAACTCTGTACGTATTGCTGTGTCAATTAATTAATTAAGAATGCATGAAATGTGTGGCAAAAATGAATGCAAACAAATCAATCGATATTTTGTGAGTTTAAATGGTTAACGACAACAATGATGTTACAACTACTACAATACAACACAATTGAAAGTGATTACTTTTGTTCGTCTTTCAGCGTCTGTAATTGCATTTTGGAAATGTTTTTTACCGCGTGTAGAAAACAGTAATTTGCAAATCAATTTGCACGTGCATGCAAGTTAAAACTGCAAGTATTAGTACATTAATGAAGTGGATTGCGGCACGTGTACTTACAACTGCGAAAGCTAATCTAACGCGCGTTAGCAGGCGTGGTCAAAGTAAGCGTGGTCTACAGCCACGGCCGTGTAAAACGCCGTAGCGGTTCTAGCGGCCTTGAATTTGTTTATAAAGTAATCAAAACATTAATTATATATATTATTTAAATATTTTGTGTTTGTTAACTAATTGCTTTTTGATTTATTTTTGTGTATATTTACTGTGTCGATTTCCGTGTACGCAAATATTGAAACATTGTAATGTCATGCATGTCTAAACGGCTTCAATTAGCTTCGTGTACCAGACCCTTTCCTCGCGCTGTCCGTGCCCCGTATATGACGCAACACAAACGCCGGACAAGTCGGGTTATACGGGGCACGACAGCGCGAGAAAAGGGTCTGGTACGCAAGGCTATCTTTTACCAATTAATTAATTAAATATTTGTTTATAGAAACGTAATTGTGCTAAAAGTCAAGCCATTCCAAACGAGATACTAAAACGTTCGGTATGCTCTCCATTTTTCCAATGGGATCGCATTTCTCAAACAACAAACACAACCAATGTGTCGACTTCTCGATGCAGTTTCAGCGAAACGGAAATCGATATGTCAAATACGCTCAAATTGGTCGCAATAGCACGTGACGAGAGGGGAGAAATTCGAAGGTGTCTCAGTTACGTTTTGCC
>NC_085092.1:7348965-7351465 GCF_963422355.1 Corticium candelabrum | reverse complement strand
CAGAATTTCAACTACAATCTGGGTACCAAATCTAGACTAAGCAGTCACCGTTCTCTCCAGACTCGTTTCCTCTTGGTTGCCATCTGTATTCCTCTCTGTTTCGGAGTAGGTATGACCACCATATCTGTCTACACCAACCTCAGAAAGGAAATCTATTTAAGCTACGTCGAATACGTTCTTTGCTTGCAAACCGCCACTCGTCAACCCTGTTCTAAAACATTCGAGAAGTACCGCACAGTGACGGTCTGTACGATCAACATGGCCTTCTTATGTCTCTACAGTTTCGTGCAGGGAGCGTACGTTCTCGTGCCCAAACCCGCGCGCAAGTTCTGGTCGAGCGTTTGGTCGAGGGTCGCTTGCATCTGTCGTGCACGCAACGTGAAGAAAAAGAAAACGAAAGAGAAAGATTGCACGCCGTTGCTGCTGATCGACGAGTCGGACTCGTGAAACTGAAATCGAAGAAACGGATGCTGCGTGTCATCGCGGGCTGGGCTTTGATGCAAGCAATTTGCATGCAGTGTTGCAAGTACAGATGTCTGTTTTCTTTGCCTGCTGTTTACTTGTTTTCTAGGCAAAAGTTTGCTGTATGATAGGCGCAAGCATATCAAAAATTGTTGGATCTAACGCACGCTAAAGAGTACAGTTTAGCGCGCGTTATATAACGTGATTTGAACGCGCGCTAAAAACATGCGCAGTTGGTCCTGCGCCAGACAAAGACTGCAGACTGCAGTTCGAGGCCATCCACACTCGCGCGTAACGGCAATTCCAGTAGCTGTAGTACAGTAGCTTAGCTAAGCCTGTTACATACTACCGATACTGCACATTAATAAATAATATATTTAATCGACTATATGCCGGAAGTTACTTACCCCACTTCCAAACGAAAGTCAAAAGGGGGAGAGGCTGGCTGCGTAAGACTAGGCGCCTACTCCGTTTTTCCAAAACTGTTTCGGCTATTACCTGACCGGCCAGACCCTTTGCTACGCCCCTGCGTCACTATGACCCTAATGCAAGGCTAGTATACCTAGTGTACCTGCAGCTGAGCTCAACATTGGAGATGAAAAACTAGGTATGGATTTAAAACTATCGCAAAAAATTTTTAAGTGTCCAACTCTGCGTTGTACGTGTACAAAATCAAGAAATTACGCATTAATAATATATCGACTACATTCTGCCAATACGCCTCGCCTCGCCTCGCTCGCCAACATGTCCATTGCGCAAGTCATACTACGCAAGCGGGAAGCCCCTGACATCATCGGCATGTCAATCTGTTTCGTGTCGAATTTCTGCTTCCTCTTTCTTTTTCTTTACGTCGTCGCCTCCGATACGCGTCGCTTTTGGCAAGTGACCGACTTTCATCACGATCCCAACTACACGACGGTCGGAGATCCAGGAAACGTCGATAACCGGCGCATGTGCCATCGTACAGCCGACTACAGGTCGAATTCGTCGGCCGGACGGTTCGGCAATTATCTCTGCGATGCGCCGTGGAGTCTGGTTGAGGCGGCCGTCGAGGGGATGAAAGAAATCGAGCCAAATCCCGATTTTATCTTGTGGACAGGGTAACGAGAGTAGACAGTGTGTGTGCATGCTGTTGTGCTCGCGAAGTGTGATCTCTACGAAAGTCCGAGTTGACGAATTTGTCTTTTCCGCATGCTTTTGAGTTGTGTAAATACCCGGGTGTGCGCAATCCTTTGAGTTAGGTAAATGCCCGGATGTGCGAATTTTTGAAGTTGGGTGAATACTCGGATGTCCGCGAATTTTTTGAGTTAGGTAAATACCCGGATGTGTTCAAATCTTTTGAGTTGGGTAAATACCTGGATGTGGGCAAATATTTTGAGCTGGGTAAATGCCCGGATGTGATGCATACTTTGAGTTTGGTGAATACCCAGATGTGCATGAATCTTTTGAGTTGGGTAAATGCCTGGATGTGGCGCATACTTTGAGTTTGGTAAATATTGGGATGTGTGGTTGTAAATATTGTATTGTGATGATTCGGGTGAATGAGCATTTTAGTAGGCTGTAGATTTGTATTGTGAACACCCGGATGTGAGAGCATTTATGCTGTAAATTTGTATTGTGCAGGGGTGTAGAAAGCAAATTAGAAGTGAAATGGTTGGACGTAACACGCGCTACTAGGCGGCAAATAACGCAACTCCAAAATCAGTTTAACATTTTTGAAAGTTTCTTCATACTTTTTTGCTATTTTTGTTATTGAGTAATCTTTGATTGCCGTTTACACACACACACACACACACACACACACACACACACACACACACACACACACACACACACACCACACCACACCACACCACACACCACACACACAGTGACACACACACACACACACACACACACACACACACACACACACACACACACACACACACACACACACACACACACACACACACACATTGCCATAATACCGACAGTAAATACTTGCGATCATGATGTCTGTTTTGTGTTCAGAGACGACCCACCTCACGTCCCGGTA
>NC_085092.1:7328965-7341465 GCF_963422355.1 Corticium candelabrum | reverse complement strand
GTCCAGATCGCTGTAACTAGACTTGGCAGGCTCGCCAGTCTATGCGAGTAGGACAATAACTTAGCTAGGAATACACTCACCTTTCCACATGCTGAAGTCGTCTTGATTTGGATAGCGTGAATGTGGTGAATCACTCACCGTGGAGAGTCACCATGCACTGTTTGGAAGCTTGGGCGTGATACACATCTGCTGGGTCACACATTAGATAGATGTAAGCTAATTGAGTTTGTGACGTAGGTACTATGTAGTCACGTGGGGTGCCAAGACTATGACGTGGGGTGACACTTAGTGAAGTAAGTGTGTGAAAGTAGGCGCGGTGATTCCAGACTCACAGGAGGCTGAAAGTGTCATACGGGAACCGGACACTGCCAGGCTCACGTGAGTCTGGGGACGAGGCTATACGATACCTCAATCTTACGTATCACATGCTCAATACCCACATCCAGCATGCCATTTTAATACCAAATAATTAACTAAAACAACATCTCATTACATATCAAGTATCATTAGATCTCTAACAGCCTGAGTGCATATTATATGTTTAATAATAAAATTAATTAACTATTGCGTGTGTAGACTATCTCGGACCAACCAATGCTACAGTCTGTTCACCTTGACTTCTTCGTCCTGCTTCATGATTTTCTTTATCCTCGCAAGTGGCAACTCTTGGAAACGAAAGTCGTTCTAAATTAAAATAAATTAATATTAATAAGATAATAAAATATAAAATACATTAATAATATAAAATAAATGAATAATATAAAATAAATTAATAATGTTAAATATTGACACAAAGTTGCGAAGCTGCTTGAAGACAATATCTCGTTCGTCTCCGCCTGATTTTTCATGGAAACAAGCCACCTTGCCAGGGTTTAGAATTCCCGAACGCCTCATCATCATTGGTGACTAACACTTGCGATTTGGTGAGTGAACATGGACTATTTGGTTGCCTAGAAATTCAATGCGACATTGCACATGGTTGTCCTACTCCTCGTTCGCATTGCGTGTAAAACCACAGAACCTCCCACTTCTATACTAATAATAACAGAAGAGATCTACCAGGGCAGCTTGAGTTCTTATCTTTGCAGATTTTAGTGTAACGCGGTGTCTGCAAATGGGAATTTGCATAATGGTGCGTCGGTTTGTCGGATGAAGCGACTGACCTGTTTCACTGTAGGCTGTAAGTTTACAGCTCACCGCTATGGCATCTGGAACCAATTGGAATCTTAGCTGAGACAGTGGGTTGGGATATTTACCTCAATATGCTAAACCTTGAAGAGATATGATTACATGTAAAAGCCTTGTCTCTCTCATAGATTTCAGACGGCCAGGTCAACCTGAACAGAGATTAGGAGGGTCTATAGGTAGCTGCTTTGTTACATCTAACTTAAAACCATGCACACTTAATTTCTACAAGTGCCACAGAGAAAAACCACACCTACAAATCTCGGATGTCTACTTTCAGTTTCAGTTAGAAATGTAATGTGCGTACACTGAAATAGAAAAGTAGGCGTGGTCGTAATAAAAGTAGGCGTGGCTGTAAATAGAGTAGGCGTGTTCTACAATTAATCGCTCTGATGGCCGCCAAATTTAGAGAATTTTAAACCCTGACCTTGCCTATCCGTCACGGAGGTTTAGGTCTTAGAGAATCTTGTCGAACTGCTCCAGTTGCCTTACTGGTAAGCTGCAATTCTACGTGGTATCTAATCCGTCAACTCTTGGGCTACACTCATTCACCTGTCTCTTGAACCATGAAGTTGAAATAAGTGATCCTGATCTTCCAGACCTGATTGTTCCAGGTGAAATGTTGTGTCATAAACGTCTCTTAAGCCCGGTTCACAGTACGATGCTGGCACGAGCATCGTGCCAGCATCGTGCGAGCGTCCTGGGCGCTGACAATGAGCGAGCGTCAGCGTTACACTGTGAACATGTCAGCGTCCGCAACGCTCGTACGACGTTTGCACGACGCTAGGCGAGCGTCCACAACGCTGGAATAGAGAAAAGTTCTTATCGAGCGTCCTAACCGGAAGTGACCCAGCATCTGATGACATCACGTGCTCCATTTCAACCGATCAAAAGTCAGTCACTGGACGTATCAGAGATATTCTATTCGTTTACATGACATCGATTTTACATGATGTCAAGGGATTTTCTTCTTGACCGTCCAGCTTACTTTGACATCACAATAAGAAATTCTTTCCAGCCATCCTACGTTGTCCAATCTGCACAATATGTAGGTGATGCCGCTGCAGCTGGAGAAATTGAGAACGATGAGCGACATCTAAACAATGTGAAAACAGCAGGCAGTCTCTTCTACCCTCTAGTTGTCAAGTCGTATGGTTTGCGGTACCCCAATAGCCTGCAAATACTCAAAATTATTGCAAGATGATCTTCTCTTTAAAGTGGTGTCTGTGTTAGCAGAGCTGTTGTTGACTTGCATGGCTCTCTCCCTCTCTCCCTCCCTCCCTCCCTCCCTCCCTCCCTCCCTCCCTCCCTCCCTCCCTCCCTCCCTCCCTCCCTCCCTCCCTCCCTCCCTCCCTCCCTCCCTCCCTCCCTCCCTCCCTCCCTCCCTCCCTCCCTCCCTCTCTCTCTCTCTCTCTCTCTCTCTCTCTCTCTCTCTCTCTCTCTCTCTCTCTCTCTCTCTCTCTCTCTCTCTCTCTCTCTCTCTCCGTCTTTGACAGTTTAATGCTAGGATGGTTTTGGATCGTTTGTCCTTGTTAGGTATAGATAAAGACTCTTTGTTCACTAGTTATTAGTAAAATAAAAATAAATAAAATATAAAATATAAAATAAATAAAATAAAAATTGATAAATAAAATAAACAATAATAAATAAAAATTTAATAAATTATAATAAAATAAATAAAATATATAAAATTAATAAAATAAAAATTAATAAATAAAAATTTAATAAATTATAATAAAATAAATAAAATAAATAATACAAATAAAATAAATAAAATAAATAAAATATAAATTAATAAATTATAATAAAATAAATAAAATATAAATTAATAAATTATAATAAAATAAATAAAATATATACTATAAAATAAAATTTAATAAATTATAATAAAATAAATAAAATATATACTATAAAATAAAATTTAATAAATTATAATAAAATAAATAAAATAATAAAATATGAAATAAAATTTAATAAATTATAATAAAATAAATAAAATAATAAAATATAAAATAAAATTTAATAAATTATAATAAAATAAAGAAAATAATAAAATATAAAATAAAATTATAATAAAATAAATAAAATAATAAAATAAAATTTAATAAATTACAATAAAATAAATAAAATAAAATAATAAAATTTAATAAATTATGATGAAATAATAAAATATAAAATAAAATTTAATAAATTATAATAAAATAAATAAAATAATAAAATAAAATTTAATAAATTACAATAAAATAAATAAAATAATAAAATAAAATTTAATAAATTATGATGAAATAATAAAATATAAAATAAAATTTAATAAATTATAATAAAATAAATAAAATAATAAAATAAAATTTAATAAATTATAATAAAATAAATAAAATATATTAATTCGAGCCACACAACGGCGTTCTGAGCGTTTCACCTGGTGTAGATTCCGGACGTTCATCATCTGCTTCGGCCAGAACGTCTGCAGCTGCATTTGTGAGTCTGTGAGAGCCGGTCCAGGCACTGTGTGCGTCAGTTGATGCTGAGGAGCGACCTGTTGCTGTTGAATGGCTTGTTGTTGAATGGCATGCTGTTGCATCGTCTGATGTTGCTGTTGAGGCTGAGCAAACGCCGCCAAACCGGATAGTTGTGCCTGTGACAGAAAATAATGATTTGCTAACGCGCGCTAAGACAATATTTAACGCAAAATAACCCTGTCTGTATTAACACAGATAATAGATTACTCTTAGTGAGAGCGTTAGAAGCGTACCTGTTGGTTTACTTGAGTAAAAACACCTTGCGCAAGATCCGCCATCGTGTTGAAGAGCGGAGCATGCGCATTAAGACCCGTTTAGCTTTGGAGTCCATTTATAGTCGCGAGAGCTAAATTGCAGATTTGTTAAGTTAATTAAATTTATAATTTTTTTACTGTATAGATTAGCACGAAAATATCACAGTAAACAGAGTTAATGAATGAAATGCAAGATTAATAAAACTAATAATATAATAAATTATTTTTATCACGCCACATCTGGTGTAGTTCAAAATTAATAAATATATTAAAATAAATTAATAGTTTAAATTAATAATTAAATAACAAATAATTTAATCCAGTTTTAATATATTTAAATATATTAGATATAATTTATATATTAATATAATATATATATATAAATTAATTTTAATCTAATAACTAATAAGTGTACAGTTTAGAATGTCTTTGTATCATCTGCTTGAGACACGGAAGTGGTTGATTTCAGTTGTGCCATCTGATTGAGTCGTTCGATTTCGAGTTTCCATGCGGGCACCTCCTTCGCGACGAGATGAGATCGCCCGTGCTTCGTGAAGTGATCGCTCCGCATGAAGTGTCGTCCGCAGACGGGACATCCGTACGGTTTCTCGCCGGTGTGCGTGCGATTGTGTCGCGCCAACTCGTCAGAGCGGGAAAACTTTTTCTCGCAGCCTTCCCACTTGCACACGTAAGGTTTCTCGCCTAAAAATTTTTAAATTAAAAATTTAACACTGACTGCATATATACAACTGTGTCTTACTTACTTATCCATGTGAGTTCGAATATGCACTTTTAGGTAAGACATTTTCTGGTAGGATTTGGTGCAGTTTTCGTAAGGGCAACTATGGGCTCTCTTACCTTTTTCTTCCTGATGGAAAGATGCAGGCTGCACGGTTTGATCATGACTATGCAATGAGTAGTGACGGTCTTGTGGAAACTGCCGAGGCATGATCGGACAAACGGCAAAGACAGTCGGATGAGTAGGCATGCAAGATCCATTTATCACTGGCCATGGTAGCACATTCGGTGTGACTGTCGACATTGACGGGATGGGAAAGAAATTTTGTGACGAGCCGTCGGAAGGAGCCGTCGACTGCATCGATATCGCATGGAGCAAGGCACGAGTCACGACTGAGCGACCGGCTTAACAGGTCGCGAGGTGATGCAACGGCAATAGACACGCCCAATCTGGGTTTGGCCAGGCAGCCTAGTTGCAGGTTTCTACTGGTCACTTGCATGACAAATGTGATAAATTGCAAAGGTTAAACGCTAGAGATAAAGTCAGACTTGCATGTCTGCACGAAATTACATCATACTCACTGTAACTCAGTAAGTGCATGTGATATCAATCCAACACACACACACACACACACACACACACACACACACACACACACACACACACACACACACACACACACACACACAACACACGCACGCACGCACGCACGCACGCACACACACACACACACACACACACACACACACACACACACACACACACACACAGTGACCCAACAGCTTTGTGACATACAGAGAAATGAAGTACAGCAATGAGCCCAAATTTTATGCATTACAACATGATGACCTGCATACACTAGTCGGTTGTTACTTACTCTGTGCTGATTGTCAATGTCTAGTTTCCGATTTAAATTGGCGCTACACGGGTCTGGAAAACCGAGGCTGAAAGCGTATGCAGTGTAGGTGGATGTATGTATGTACATTATGTATAAACGTATGTCTAACTGAATGGATATATAATCGTGTTGCAATTGTGTACGTACTGTACTCTGAGACATGCTGGAAGATTCAATTGTACTACCTAGTTACACCATCTTTCTATTGCATTGAAGTGTCTCATAGTCAACTCGCATACAACACTATAAACACATTCACCATCATATCAATCTATTTCCAAAAAATCTCTACAACAACATGGTAGCCAGCACCACTCCAGAAATCTTTTAAACCAAAAACTTTAAAGCAGCCAAAATTTATTTAAAATTAGCGTCGACTCCTAACAAATGCATATCAAACTGAACTAAGACAGAACTCTTATGTAGACAACAGTGTACTGCAAATATGGACACAAGTTCATTGTAAATCTATGAAGCCGCAATGTCTGCTGCTGATGGCTCCTCGGTCTGCAACTTTGCCATCTGCGAGAGTCTCTGCACCTCGAGTTTCCATGCAGGCATCTTCTTCACGACCATGTGACGTCTCGCGTGCTTAGTAAGATGATCACTCCGCATGAACTGCCTGCCACAGAGTGGGCATCCAAATCGTTTCTCGCCGGTGTGAGTTCGCTTGTGCCGAGCAAGTTCGTCCGATCGAGCAAACGTTTTGTCACATCCCTCCCATTCACACACATATGGCCTTTCACCTGTAATGCAATGTTAGCTGATGATAAAAACAAAAACAAAATTAAATTAAAAATAAATTAAAATCAGAAATTAAATTATTCTAAATTAATTAAAAAATAAATTATTATAAATTAATTTAAAAATACATTACAACTAAATCAAAAATAAGCAAATTAAAATTAAATAAAAATAAATTAAAAATACATTAGAAATACATTAGAAATAAATAAATAAAATAAAATAGAAATAAATTAAAAATAGATAAAAATAAATTAAAACAAATTAAAAATAAATTAAAATATATTAAAAATAAATTAAAAACAAATTAAAAATAAATTAAAAATAAATTAAAATATATTAAAAATAAATTAAAAACAAATTAAAATTGTGCGTTTACCTGTGTGGGTTCGAACATGTGCTTTTAAGTGTGAGCTCTTGAAGTATGTCTTATCGCAGTTGTCGTATGGACATCGATGTGATCTCTCTCTCGGTTTCTTCTCTTCTTGTTGTAAGATTGCTGGCTGTATCGCGTCGACGGCAGTAGTCAGAGGAGCAAAGGTCACGAGGGAGTGTGGCAACATCATCTGGGTCACGGGAATGAGTCCCGGATGTGAGATAACAGGAGTGCCAGCGAAGAACGGCAACAAGATGTTAGATGCTGCAGCTGACATCCCTTGTGTCGATACCGCCGGCATGTAGTGAACCGAAGCGCTACTCACACGTGGCGATCCCGTGCACGTGACGAAAGACGACACACCCTAAGGCAGGGCCAACACGTGATGTATATGTAAACGTCAAGCGACAAGATCATGCAAACCACGCCTACCTGTCGTGCAGCTTCTGGCGGACTGTGCCGCTCTCGTTCGTATGAAACATCTCCGCCAGTCGACGGAGAGTGGGGAGAGGGAGGCATCCATTTGCTCATGTTTATAAGACACTCGGCCGCATCACGAGCCGTTTCTCCGTCATTCTGTACGTAAGAAAACGTCTAGAAATGACGTCAAGCAAACTGGGAAACGACAAGCACCATTAGAGTTTCGCTTGATTTGGGAGATTCTGGAGGAGAAAGCTGTTCCATTCGAGCACGCTCGCCACGCCGTGGACAAAGGAGAAACTGGCGGCTGGAGGAGGGTAGGGGCGTGTTGGGTGTGTAGTCCTGGAAGTTAGCCAATCAGAGTCCCGCATTATTGTCACCGACGTCCTTCCGCGCTCGTGCTCTTTGCGTGTTTGACCAATCAGCAGTCGAGTAGGAGGTGGGTCATGCGGACTTATGGTGGGTTTCACGTGAACGAGTTGTGGAGGACACGTGCATGTAATGGGTGTGTCTCTTGTGTGGTGATACGTTAGGTGGAACCGCAGCGACACTTGCTGACGTCACACATGCGCACTTCACATCGAGAAATCGCTCGCGCGTCGCGAAGAGACAAAATCGACACGAACAGACGGTTTACTCATGATGCGTGACGACATTCCACTCATACCAAATAGGGTAGATGGTCTCTGCGGTATGAGTAATAATTCAGCTATTTGGGGCTTTCCCTTTCAATTCCCACCGGTTGTCACCAACATCCCGTATGTATACACAAGATGCTTTTGTTAGCGTGTTGCACATGGAACAGTCCATGGAGCAAAGCGCAGAGGGCGCTTAGAGTGCTTGGTGTTATACTCTTTATCGCAGATATCGTGTCTGATTCTATACTGGCGGCTGATTATCGTTCTCGTGGCTTGCATGTGTATTTCTGGTGGACACTGGGTCTGGTTGTTTGTCCTGCTATCATCACGAATGCTTTCTCTATCTACTGGGAGTGTAATGCCGCCAAAACGAGGATGAGACGAGAGAGAGAGAAGGCAGCTCAAGTCGCACGTGAAAGCGAAAGTTCGAGTGAATTTGGTGAGACGGAAATCGATGGCGGAAATGCGGTGGATGGAGGGAATGAGTGTGATGGAACGTTTCCAAAATGGCTATGTGAGTTGTGTGTGTGTGTGTGTGTGTGTGTGTGTGTGTGTGTGTGTGTGTGTGTGTGTGTCTCTGTGTGTGTGTGTGTGTGTGTGTGTGTGTGTGTGTGTGTGTGTGTGTGTGTCACTGTGTGTGTGTGTGTGTGTGTGTGTGTGTGTGTGTGTGTGTGTGTGTGTGTGTGTGTGTCACTGTGTGTGTGTGTGTGTGTGTGTGTGTGTGTGTCACTGTGTGTGTGTGTGTGTGTGTGTGTGTGTGTGTGTGTGTGTGTGTGTGTGTGTGTCACTGTGTGTGTGTGTGTGTGTGTGTGTGTGTGTGTGTGTGTGTGCAGCTTTCACTGAAATCTCATGTGCAAAACTTCTCTACATAACGTCTCAGTCGAGAAGTCGTGAACTCATACACGAGTAACGGACAATGAATGAATGAATGAATGTGTGGTGTGTGTGTGTGCGTGTGTGTGTGTGTGTGTGTGTGTGTGTGTGTGTCTGTGTGTGTGTGTGTGTGTGTGTGTGTGTGTGTGTGTGTGTCACTGTGTGTGTGTGTGTGTGTGTGTGTGTGTGTGTGTGTGTGTGTGTGTGTGTGTCACTGTGTGTGTGTGTGTGTCACTGTGTGTGTGTGTGTGTGTGTGTGTGTGTGTGTGTGTGTGTGTGTGTGTGTCACTGTGTGTGTGTGTGTGTGTGTGTGTGTGTGTGTGTGTGTGTGTCACTGTGTGTGTGTGTGTGTATGTGTGTGTGTGTGTGTGTGTGTGTGTGTGTGTGTGTGTGTGTGTGCAGCTTTCACTGAAATCTCATGTGCAAAACTTCTCTACATAACGTCTCAGTCGAGAAGTCGTGAACTCATACACGAGTAACGGACAATGAATGAATGAATGAATGTGTGGTGTGTGTGTGTGCGTGCGTGTGTGTGTGTGTGTGTGTGTGTGTGCGTGTGTGTGTATGTTTTTCTAATACAAATATTTTGAGCAGGGCTTGTAGAGGCTTTCCTTGGGCCTGTCAGTAAGCCCGTTGTTAGACTAAATTGCCAAGCAATTTTGTGGCACTCCCTACTTCTCGGGATTCTCTTCCGTTCTCTTCGAGCTCTCTTTACACAGCGGAGACCCAATGGAGAAGAGGATGGTCTCATGGAAATCCGAGAGGCGACATTTCTTCAGTTGATAGAGTCATTTCTCGAAGCTGCCCCTCAACTTGTCCTCCAGATTAGTATCATGGTACACGACGACTCGGCTAATACACAACAACTGATTTCGGCTATTGTTTCTCTTCTCTCTCTGGCATGGTCACTAAAGACCTACTTTGCCGCATTACGTAATGTGAATGCTCGACTACAAAGTCCCTATCGCCAATATAGACTATCCTGCAAGGGCGGCTTTATGATGATTTTGTGGCGTCTGGGAATGATTTCGTCAAGAGCAATCGCGTTGGCAGTGTTTTTGGCAGCCTATGGCAGCTGGCTCTTACTCATTGCTGGAATACACTTTACGGTGATGTTTCTATGGCACATTTATCAGCAAACGAATTTCACGTTCCCTAAGGGATTGGATTATGCGAAACTGAAGAAACGTGGCGACAAATGGAAAATACTGTTGAAAGAATGGTGTTTTGACTTTGTGATGGCGGGTCTGACTATTTTCTGTTTTATTAACCTGCTGCAGGGGAGAACATTTCGTAACATGACGGTTTACTACATCATCATGTTTATAGAGAACACGATGATGGTGACTCTCTGGTTCACATCACTTCATGCCGACGACCAAGCGTGGCATACACACATGCTACTGGCATTTGTGTTCAGTTCGTTTCTATTCGGTCTTATATGGCTCGTCATTTACTACCAATATGGTCACCCGAACAAACAAGATCACCAGACAAATGCCGTTGTGAGGTTTATGCATCATGTCATAGTGAAACTACAAGATGATGTGCTAATACCGGCTGCTCAGTTGGACAGTATTCAAAGAGAAACTTTTGTCTAAAAATCAAGACAGACGTTCTTAATTAAGACGTTTAATCAATTTAACTTCTTACCTGAGAAGTGGCTCGTTTTGCTACATTGAATAGCTTAGTGTTGTATTAGCAGACCTGTTGGTTGTACAAGTAAATTCCTGAATTGTTTGCGTAGTTTACCTATCAGTAAATTTTTAGTTGCTACATTGTGGTTGTCAATACAGGCAAGTGAATTCACCACCACAACCACCACCATCCCCCCACTGGTACTGGGTGTGTCTTGTTCAACACACTATGCTGTATTGCCATACATTCTGGCTGTGCTTGCAGCTGTTGATGCTGCAGCAACCAATAACACTACAGGCAATTTTCCACAATAACAGTTTTGAAATGCAGTCCTGTTTTCATTCAACATACAAAACAAGCATGTCTAACTGTGACTGCTGACTCTTAATGATATGAAGTCTAACAGCATCAAAACGGTAGACGACATTCATGTCAGGGCCTGCACAACACGAGACCACAGTCTGTAAATCCAGTAGAAAAGCTGCATCGATGCCGACAAAATTATATCTCGCAGCATTAGCAGATACGAAGGAAGAGTGGCATACATCTGGCAGAACAACAACAACTTAGACACAAGTAAACATGCAAGCAAACAAGAAGACACAAAAACAAAACGCAGTTTGAATGTACCCAGCTAGCACAATTTGATCCTTGTAGTGACAGCCATGCCCAGTATGGTGATATGAATTGTAAGAATCCGAGACACACAAGCCGGCATCTTTCCATGAACATGGCAGCATATAAGGGTATGTAATAGGCACACCAACTGCACAAAAATTACACTTCAGCCAATAGCCTGTAATTTGGTAGATGCATTCAAATGTAACGTCAATAAGAACACAATACACGAGCATTTTGTCTTCCTCCAATACGTTAGCCTAATGTATTGTGAGACGCAGCCCTCCAATACAATAATCTAGTGTATTGTGAGATGCATCCCTCCAATACAATAATCTAGTGTATTGTGAGATGCATCCCTCCAATACAATAATCTAGTGTATTGTGAGATGCATCCCTCCAATACAATAATCTAGTGTATTGTGAGATGAATCCCTCCAATATATATATATATATATATATATATATATATATATATATATATATATATATATATATATATATATATATATATATTTTTTTTTTTTTTTTTTTTTTTTTATATATATATATTTATTTATTTCTTACACACCTACTCACATACAGGGAAGTCCCAACTAAGGACTTCAGCTACTTCCGCAAGTATGCGGCTAGATATCATTCTAGCGTTATAAATCCATAATCTAACAGAAAGCTGCTCTAGCAAATTCTTTAAAGCCTTCCAGAAGGGAACAGCTAACACAGCACATACTTTTGAGGATATAGACTTCAAAGTCTCTAGACTGTCTGGTGACCAAAGGCCAAGTGTTTCAACTACCAACGGATAAAATGTACCACCAGTCAAAGATACTCTTGCATGGTGACGATCATCCTTGCCCATTTCTGCTGCTTCTGCAACAACTCCTGATGTTTCAGCAACTCGAGCAATGTAAGATGGTTGCAACGTGTTTCTTACAGTGATGTCAAAATATCCAGGCCGTCCATTCAAGAAATTCGGATGGAAGACATCACCTGGGCGGCATTTGGATTGACCCGAGCTTCTCTGTTCTTTCACAACTTGTTTGGAATCAATGAGGAGTGATTGCCAAATAGACTCACATAAAGCATTATGTCGATTCAGACGATGTGGACCATGACCACACCCAACAAGATGATCTCCATATGGGTCAAGTGGATGACCACATATACATCTGATGCTGTTTGGTGGGAACGGAAACACAGGTAGACCCAACCAGTATCTTGCTGCTACAACAAACTCATGGGGTGACATGGTGAGGCCTAAGTTACGGTTTGGAGTTGCCCGCAACCATGCACCAGTATGAGGAGATGATAATGTCTTCAAGCGAGCCCTATCTCTGAGACTCACTGAATTGAGTAGGTTGGAAAATGAGATGTCTATATATATATATATATATATATTCTAATGTATTGTGAGCTGCATACCTCCAATACAATACAATACAATACAATTGCCAATGCATATGGTTCAGTACCTCACTGGCTAATCAAAGAAACTTTCAAACAACATCATGCTCCACAACACCTTCAAATGGTTGTTGAAAATCTCTACTCTGATTTGCAAGTGATGGTAACTACAAAGAGATGGTCTACTTCACTAC
>NC_085092.1:7308965-7316465 GCF_963422355.1 Corticium candelabrum | reverse complement strand
GGGTTGGTGAGAAACGAGTATGAAATGAATCGAATACAAAACGCGATCAGAGCAAACGCCACAGCTCCATGATTGCCAAGAAATTTTACTATCGTTCCGGACAGAAAGAAGACGGCAACTTGACTCGAAGCTCTCATCATGATCGTGAGACCCAGAAGAGTCTGCGTAGCTCCCAAATCTTCGAGAAAGAAAAAGAGGAAACTCTCGACGATCACCATACCGATACCGATGAAAAAGATTCCAATGAAGAAGACGCAGACATCCGGTTGTGAGATGAGCACTCGAATACTTTTCATTATACTCACACTTGATCCTCGAACATTCGTCTTGGGTCGAACTAAGGCAGCACATATGATCGACAGCCACAGGCAAACGGCGAACGAGTAAAAATGCACATCATAGTTGACATAACCGCAGCTAGAAATGACGTCCGTGAGTCTTCCGACTAATGCAGAGACGAGACCCCACGATATCGAGCCCCACGCTCTCTGTTTCCCGTAGTCTCCCGGTTTATCGAGCGTCGCTAACACGTAGGAATCGCCGAGACCGCACACCGAGCCGTAGACGAAATAGAGAAGAGAAGCTAAGAAGACAAAAATGGCCGTCTTGCTCCAACTTCCCTCCCACGTCTTTAACTTGCTACAATCGGTGGTGACATCCGAGTCGATCTTAACCCACAGCATCTCGGTCTGATTGCAGTGACAGTACGATCTCGTCCACTGAAAGTTGGCATCGGGTTTGAACGCCAATCCAATGATCATACCAAACACAAACTGACCCATAATCGACACTATCCACGCAAGTTTGGGTTTCTTCAATTTGTCACCTATAAGTCCACCAATCGGTGACAAGATGGTAAAGAACTCTCCCACTGCCTGGATAATTCCGGCTTGTCTTGCTGACAATCCCAGACTTCTGTAGTAGACGGTGAAGAAGGGATGAAGGCATACCCAACATCCGAATTGAGTCAAGTAGTAGAGTTTGCCCGGCACTAGACGAGGATTCACTTTGCAGCGTCTGTTTGTTGTCTCTTCGTCACTTTTCGTCGCCATGAGACTAGAACACCGAGTGTAGAATGTCAACGTAGACCAGCAACGCAATGAGCAGAAACGGCGGACGTTGAGCACGTGCTGAGAAGATGACACAATAGCGGATCCTCGATTTCCAGAAGGTTAGACGACGACCCGGATGTAGGCTGGACCTTTTCGGTTGCCACGTGTACATCACTTCCCGGATGTTACATTACAAAATAGTTTCTGTTGCTCTCTTGCGTGCGCTAACTGCTCGATTTAGGTCATAATTGAGACTTTGTGGCTTTTACTCTGCCGTTGCTTAGATATCCTAATTTCATAAAGGATGATTTACTATTTGTTTGAGGATGTCGTATTCGATGTTTACTCTTGTTTCCAATTTTTCAAGGGCGGTAGAGGTGGTCAAGCCTAACGCGCGCTAAACAGTGTAGATACTGTTCATAATTGTGCTACGTGTACTGCTTGTCTACTCTCTGTTTGCGTTCACTGTGAATCTGGAACTATGTAATGAAGCACCTGTGTTGGTTTAGAAACACTTAACTAATTGCCTGTGACCTATGACATCAATAGCTTGTTTACTGTGACTCCGGATTTACTGTTACTTTTAGTAGTAGTAGTAGTAGTAGTAGTAGTAGTAGTAGTAGTAGTAGTATATTTCAAAAAGCCAAAACACCAAATATTAGCAGCTGACAGATAACACCCACGCAGCAAAACAAACAACTAAAGATGGTTACCACTAAGAGACAGTTACTACTTTACGTTATTATGCCTAAACTATCAAGATAAGCTATAGTCAACATCTACTCATCTAGATGGGCCTCACTTTCAATGAGTCCCAACAAGTCCACTTTGATAGGTCTATAGAAACTGGATCGTGTTCCACGAATGCATAAGATGCTTGATCGTAGAAGAGCAAAAGAAAGCCTGCATCTTATCAACTGCATAACTTTGCTGTAGTGTTCACCCGATTTTGCTGCATGGAGACTTGCAAGGCGCTTATAGAACGTAGTAGCCTCTCGACCTGTGCTTCCTGTCGAACTGAAGACAAGTGGAGTAAAAGATCCGTGTTCAATTTCTCGTATTCGCTCACCATACTGACGTTTCTTCTCATTCTCATGCACTCTAAAAGCAGATTCTAAGTTGGGGTGTTTCAAGCTGGATGGAGCGTTTGGGTAGAATACCCTTACATCGAAGAATGCTCTTTCTCCAGCCCTCCACACGCCACGAGCAGAGATATCCGCTCTAGCCTCCGGCATTACGTTGGCAGTAGAATAACTAAAACTTTCACCTGATAGCGGTTGCAAGGTAGGCTCAGTAACAACATCATGACAGACTTCTCGTAGTAAATCAGCTGTTATGTCTCTGACTTCATTATGTCTTAGGGTCGGGAATCCCCCTTTCTTACATACCATGGAGTGATCGATGTTAAATGATTCACCACATTCACATTGATAAGGAATATCAGATAGTTTCCAACCATACCTTAAGCATAGTGCATCCCTGAAGTCACCCTTAGACAGGTGAAAGCCGTGTTCTTCAATTGGATGTACTGTAAGCCAACTTGATGCACCCTTCTCTGAGGCTAATTCAAACGATCTAGCCAAAGAAGAGGATGCATTGTCTTTGAGCGAATCCAAAAGCTGGCGATTGAAGTTTCGCCTCTGCGATTTCATCTCGCTTTTCCTTGTTATCATGTCAGCAGACGATATAGTGTATAGCTGTTCTTGAGCAACAATCGAGTGCACAAGGGGTGCAGTGATATGTTGCGAAGCACGAAAAGAAATATCAGACATTTTGGTCGGGTTAGAAATGTTTAGACCCCCAAGATTGCAAGGAAGAGAAAGAGCTTCTCTCATTTCCATCCCAAACACAGACTGTCCAGTCAGAGCAGGCAAAAATCGATGACAAATGGCATCTTCCAAAGGTTTCACAACAGACGCAATATCAGGGACAGTGCGGAAAAGGTATGACCATTTATGAACTAGACCCTGGACAAAGGCTGAGTAGGCGACATGAGGATTTGTACAAGCAATGGCTGAAAGAGACTCAATTTGTTGAACCCAATCCTGGACTTTGCAACCAACATATTCGTTGACAAAAGATGTGTCACCTAGTGCCGCACCCAGGTGCCGTTTTCCTGAATTTGTTATGTTTACACTGGTATCACAGAACACCTTCCTTCCTTCTTCCATCAAATTCTCTTTTACAATTAACCAGGTCTTCGTGGCATTTGGATGGTAACCAAAGGTTGGACCGTGTTCAACGATTGCACTCCACCATTGACGAACATTCTTTAACTTTCCTGAACCAGTTGCATCATCAGCGAACCACACCTGTTTGCATAAACCAGCAATTCGATTTATCAGAGGCAAGATACCCAATGCATACATTGACATGGCAAGGGGATCTCCTTGTGTTGTTCCTTCCAAAGATGCAATGATGTCACCACCAATTACAAACAAGGAGATTGAATCCCTGTACGTGTTGATGAGAGCAGTAGCAATTGTTGGGCATAGGATTCGAATGTTATGGAGAGCAGCAGTAGTAGTAGTAGTAGTAGTAGTAGTAGTAATTGTTATTATTTATTATTATTTATTATTATTATTTATTATTATTTATTATTATTATTTATTATTATTATTTATTATTATTATTTATTATTATTTATTATTATTATTTATTATTTATTATTATTTATTATTATTATTTATTATTATTTATTATTATTTATTATTATTATTTATTATTATTTATTGCCCACGTGATTGCTCTAATCTCGAAACCCAAGAGCATCTAAAATTTGTAGTGTGCGCATAGTCATAATTACGTCACGTTTGTAACCTACAACCCGGATGTAAACCTTTCCTAGGAAATCATGTAAACATGTAAGCAAGTAAACATGTAAACATGTAAACATATGTAAACACGTAAACACGTAAACAGCAATTGCTACTGTGCACTGATACACACCAAAACTGCTCCTAGTGACTGAGCACAAACCCACTCAGAACATTGCCAGTGCATGTAGCAGTAGATATCAAACAGGCAAACTAGACTGAGCAAAGACCACCAAAGCAATAAGAGACAGAGACATATGCCTGTTATTGCCAACATATACTGTACACTACTGGAAGTGTTTATATATATATACAATTATGCCTCCATTATTGCTGATATATATATATATATATATTACACACAATGTCATTTGTATTTCCATTCAATAGACAACGTGACTCGCTGTCTGATCACTATATCGTTATGTACTCATCGTCGCACTCGAATTGTCATTAACTAATCTCTTCGTCTCATCCAGTTGTCGTCTCTTGCCACCACATACTCGAACGACCACCGAATGCATGACCCAAAACAGCACAGCACCGAGAACCGAAACCGCAGCCGCTCCACGGAATGTCCACACAGGACCGTACCGATGCCACGCAATACCAGCCACGACATTCCCGATGCCCTTTCCGAGACCCGAAGTAACAGCATTGGCAACCGTCTGCGAACCTGTTTGCATGTCTGGTGGACTCACGGCTCTCATGTATGACGCACACGCTGCTTTTGTTAACCCAAACGTCACTCCATGTAGAGGTTCGATCAGCAACACAAACCATGGATTCGAGAGAAACGAGTAACCAACGAATCGAATGCCATACACAAGAAGGGCAATTAGGACAACCGCATGGTCGCCGAGCGTCTTGATTATCCAGCCAGAAGGCACGAATATGATCACCTCACCGATACACATCGTCAACAACGACAAGCCCATCACAACCTGATGCCCGCCGAGATCCTGAAGAAACCAGAAGAGAAAGTTGTCTACGATTGTCATGACGAAGCCCGAGAGAAACAACCCAAACAGAAACACAACAACATCGGGTTGCGAAAATAAACCAACGAGACTCCGTTTTAACCTCACACTCCGATGCCTAATTTTTCCCTCGGGTCGAACAAAGAGAGCGGCGACGACCGACAACACCAACATGCCACCAAAAATATAATAATGAATGTGATAGTTGGTGTGACCACAAGTCGACGTCGAGCTGGAAACGAATCCAATCGTCACGGCAGCAACACCCCACGAGAGTGCACCCCATGCTCTCTGCTTGCCGTAATCTCCACGCCGACTCTCGCCCAAAATTTCCAACACGAACGCATCGGCTATCCCGGGAGTCGGCCCGACCATCGTTTGCATGGCCAGTACAAACACCAGCAATTCGGCAAACTTGATCCACTCGCCTTCCCACGATCGTAAACTGTTGCAATCGAATCGACGAACGTCGATCGTCGAGTTACCCGATCCGTTGCAATTACAATAAAAATTTATTTCTTGTATTGTAGCATCCGTCTGCATCACAAGTCCAATTAGCATGCCAAATGCGGTCTGACCGACTAGGCACGTGACCCACACAAATTTTGGGTTTCTCAATTTGTCGCCTAGGAGACCGAATGCCGGAGCTGACAGAGTGATGAATTGACCGGCTGACTGAATGATGCCTGACTGTCGAGCTGACATTCCGAGATGTCGATAGTAGACGGTGAGGAAGGGACGTAGACATGCCCATCCGAAGAAGAATGCTATGTAGTAGAGTTTAACGGGAATGAGACGTACGTCCACACATTTTTGTTTCTTTTCGTCTGCATTCGCCATTCAGGGTGTTGCCTCGCACTCCCAGTCCTCAGCGCGCGAGTGTGAGTGTGTGTGACGTCACGGTACAGTATGATGTACATGCCTACAGTATGCGTCAAATTAATTCATTAGATAAAAAAATTTTAAAAATTAAAATATTTTAAAAACTAATTTTTATTAAATAAAATTAACACACTAATTAAATTTAAAAAATTAAATTAAATTATGCAAAATATTTAAAATATTTTAAAATTACAAATATAAATACAGATTGTTAGATTTTAATGTAAACTAAACTAAAATATTTATGAATATTATATATAAATTAAATTAAAATTACGCTATTAATTAGCGCAAGTTGCTACAACTAACCCGTATGTCCGAGCAAACTGTAAATTATTACATTAACGCGTTTCGTTAACGCACGTTACTGTAACCAACCCGTATGTCCAGCAAAGACTGTCACGTGGCCGACTTGCTTGCTCTCTGCACGTCGCATTTGGATAAACAAGATGAAGTACACAAAGAAATCGATTCGTTGAGAGAGAATGATTACCCTCTAGACGTCGGAAGAGTCGTGAAAATCGTGAGCACTGTCAGACAGTCAGCAGGCGATCACAGCCGCCTACAGGATGTCTACACGCAGTTAGTAAACGTTGTAGGCATTCCGAGCCTCGTGCGGTGTTTGCTCTCTCGTCTGAAGGAATGGAATTTGGCGGGAACGGTGAAAGGCCCGGATGATGATGGTCTAGTGTTGCCGTTGGTGTGTCTCTATTCGGATGTGTTGTGTGCGCTGGTGTCGAAGTCTGGATGGGACGAAGATGATGATGAGAATGTTGTTGATGTTGTTTTAGAGTTGGTGATGGCTGTACTGGAGAGGTGCTTGCCTGCAGTCTCAGACAATGATGTAAATGTAGAGAGGAGTGGAACAATGTGCAAGTCAGTTTTCTTGGATTCTTTTAGGAAAGACAGACAGAGAGAAGGACAGACAACCAAACAGACAGATGGATAGACGGACGGACCGACAGATGGACAGACAGAAAGACAGACAAACTGACAGACAGATAGACAAAGACAGAGAGACACAAACAGACAAACAGATGGACATACATACATACAGACAGACAGATAGACAGACAAAGACAGAGAGAGACATACAGACAGACAAACAGGTGGACAGACAAATGCATAGACACAGAAACTCACAGACGCAGTAATGGAAAGGACAAATACATAGACAGACAGATGGACAAATACCGATGTAGGCAGTTACATCGAGTCGTTGATATAAGCAATTAACCAACTAACAGAATATTAAAAACATGTAAATATCACATGTCGACAAACTCTACCCACAAGACACCCCATTCGATGCATTCCTCCAATACAATAGTGTAGTGTATTATGAGATGCATCCCTCCAATACAATAATCTAGTGTATTGTGAGATGCATCCTTCCAATACAATAGTCTAGTGTATTGTGAGATGCATCCCTCCAATACATAGTTCATTATGTGTATTGTGAAATGCATCCCTCCAATACAATAGTCTAATGTATTATGAGATGCATCCCTTCAATACAATAGTCTAGTGTATTGTGAGATGCATCCCTCCAATACAATAGTCTAGTGTATTGAGTAACACATTTCATGTTCTAGGAACGAAACAAAATCACTTCTTGATCTTGCATTTCATGCATTGACATTCACATCTAAACTAAACAGTCATTGCTGCTGTGAACACAGCAAACAGAGATTACAACAGATGACACCAATTCTATTGCTCGTCTGTGGAATGCACTGGAAACACCACAACTGGACAAACGCAAGCATC
>NC_085092.1:7301465-7303965 GCF_963422355.1 Corticium candelabrum | reverse complement strand
CTTGCGAAGGTTGTCAATGTCTCAATCTGTTTGTCGAATTAAATCTGTGGGTATGTCACTGTGTATGTTCAATGTGCTAGTCCGTTGATTCGTTTGTCTGTGTGTCGATGTGTTGGTCATCTTTTTCTATTTACACGTCAGTTGTCAGCCTCTACGTTTCCTAAAGAAGTTTGTTAATTAATTAATTAATTAATAATAGCTAATTGATTAATATTATAATTTCTGTACCTAATTGTATGTACACAACAGTCCTGACACACTGCATTAAGGAAGTTGATTCCAATGTGTCACGTGACCAATGTAAATCACTAATTTATTGAGACATATTGCCATGATCACGAAAGTATCGGCAGCAGCGACAGTAGACTGCATTCTGTTCTAGAAAATTTATAAATCTGTGTAGGGTTTTCTATTGCGTGTCTGCTCTTCATTCTTCTTTTCGGCTTTGGCAAACATTCTGATGACGTCGAGCAGATATACGGCCGAGATCTGTCGTGCGTATGTCTCAAACGCCTCGTCTCTCATCTTGCCGTCGGCAAAGTTTGCCACCTAGAATGGAAATGAAATTTATTTAGAGAATTTTATGAAATTTGGTATCTCTAGTGAGTGAGCCTGTCTGTCTGTCTCTGTGTCTGTCTGAATGGGTGAGTGTGTATGTATGTATGTCTCTGTATCTGTCTGTCTGTTTGTGTCTGTTGTCTGTCCATCTGTCTGTTTGTCTGTCTATCTGTCTGTGTCCATTTGTCTGTCTGTCTCTGTGTCTGCCTCTCTCTGTATCTGTCTGTCTGTTTATCTCTGTTGTCTGTCCATCTGTCTGTCTGTCTGTCCATTTGTTTGTCTGCCTCTGTGTCTGTCTGGATGTATGTATGTATGTCTCTGTGTCTGTCTGTCTCTGTATCTGTCTGGATGGATGTATGTCTCTGTGTCTGTCTGCCTGTCTGTCCATCTGTGTGTCAGTTTGTCTGTCCATCTGTGTGATTCTCTATAACCTTACCCCTTTCACTACAAAGTACGGCTTTCCTTCAAGCCGTTCGCTTGCCATCTTATAAAACGTGGCTGCATCATTGTCAACGGCAATACAGTCGTGCTTGATCTCCCTTGCTGCCTCAAACACTCGCTTTCCATCACGTCTGTCCCACACCTGCGTATGAACCGGTTTGCAGTGATAATCAGGATGGTTTCTTGTCTTTGCTGGATAATTGCGATTTGTCGTCAATTCATCCAGTATGTGCTTCCGTAATTCCTCACAAGGTTTCAAGCCATACGGTGCATCAGGGCTATCGTCAACAACCCACTGACCACATTCCTGAGCAAAAGAAAAATGTGAACAACAAGCAGTGTGTGTGTGTGTGTGTGTGTGTGTGTGTGTGTGTGTGTGTGTGTGTGTGTGTGTGTGTGTGTGTGTGTGTGTGTGTGTGTGTGTGTGTGTGTGTGTGTGTGTGTGTGTTCTAACACAAAAACAGCAATTCTACTAAACCTATATATTTCACCCACAATTTACCTTCGCTTCTTGGGCTAATTGTTCTGCCCAATTCGAACACACACGTTCAAGAACATCCGCATTGGTATCATCCAAAGCATTTTCATCTGCTTTTAATCTCATTGACTCCAACCACTTGACATTCTATACACAAATAATATACAAACATTTGATACTGACATGTAATGAGCAACAATACAAGGGCAAGTGGCAACAGTCAGATAAATAGAGAAAGAGACTGAGACAGAGGGACAGAACTAACACACAACATCATAGTAACATGTCAAGAAACAAGAAACAAAACCTACAAATAATACACACACACAGACACACCAGTATGGAGAGAAAACAAAAGAGCAAACAAACAAAAAAGGAAACAAACAACAGACAAACAAACAAGCAAGCCAACAGACAGACAGACAGACAAACGAATTCCTGATGCTGAGTGCTTGAAGTTCAGAATTCACATCATTCAAATAGTTCCATCAGCAGAGATTTGTGCAATGTTTTGCCTCAAAACAAAACTCTCGTATAAGTTATTAACGACAGAAAGCAACTACAACACAAGCTGACTGAGAAATACATGAAATCTCTGTCAAATGGTTTTATTCAGAATTCATCTTCGACTAGAGACCAATCTCAAATGAAGTCCTTGCAAGGCAAAGGTGCAGGAGTGTGGCTCTTGACTTACCATCATCATCATGGTATGCATTATCTCCGTGCGATTTCCGCTTAGCATCTTTGATGAGACTGGGCTGCCAAATGCCTTTGGCTTCTAGTCAGTGTGACTGTGGGAAAGAATTAGACTCAGATGGATACCACCTAATAACATGTAAGACTGGGGATGGCCCGGTAATCAGCCATAACAACATGGTTTCAGCATGGTCACACTGTTTGAGTCAACTGCAATTACATCACGTAAAAGAACCCAGAGGGAGGTATGTCAATTCTGAAGACAGATCAGACATAGTCGTATTCGATTCGGCATTGGGGGTGGATCTTGATTGGATATTGCTCTAG
>NC_085092.1:7293965-7296465 GCF_963422355.1 Corticium candelabrum | reverse complement strand
CTAGTGAAGTAAACGTGTGAAAGTAGGCATGGGTGAGTCCAGACTCAGGGGAGGCTGAAAGTGTCATACTGGAACCGGACACTGCTAGGCTCACGTGAGTCTGGGGATGCGGCTAGCAAACAACAGGCAAGCGCAAAACTGCACAAACAATCCTCACAATCATCACACACCAAACACACACACACACACACACACACACACACACACACACACACACACACAGACACACAAACACACAACTAACCGTTCTCAACCGTTTCCGACCTATACGCTCGTCCATTCAAACGACACACATCCGACGTCGCCTGCTGACCATCTCCACCACCACTCCCCACCTCACACTCACTCACCAGACGAGCGTCTACCTCCGCATCTTCCACCGCTTCGTGTGATCTCCGAAACGACTCGTCCAGCAGTCCAACAAGATCAAAATACCGACACTCGTAGAGAGCGGCCACAAACGAGTGAAAGGTAAACTCCGACATTGACTGGACAAAGTCCAATAGATTCGATGCTTGATCCATCTTCGTTGATTTTTCGTTTAATATTTTGTCGCGATAATGTTGGTCGACCGGGTCGGACTTGGAGAGTTGCCGGAGGACGAGTTTGGCGTCGATTTTTTCTGTTATGTGACGGCGACTTGTATTTAGTAGTTGTTTGTGTTCTTCTGTTACGACCTCGTATACTCTTGGATCATCTGTGTGAGAGAAAGTAGTGTGTTAATTGATGTGATGATTGGTAGGTGACTTCAGGATGCACAGATACGAAGAACAAGCAACAAAATGGGTAGACAGACAGACAGGCAGAGAAACGGACCGACAGACACATAGACAAGCAGGCAGACAGACAGACAGACAGACAGACAGACAGACAGACAGACAGACAGACATAGACACTGACAGACAGACAGACAGACAGATAGAAACACTGACAAACAGACAGACAGACAGACAAACAGACAGACAGATAGACAGACAAACAGACAGACAAACAGATAGACAGACAGACAGACAGATAGACAGACACACAGACAGACAGACAGACAGACAGACAGACAGATAGACAGACAGACAGACAGACAGACAGATAGACACACTGACAGACAGACAGACAGATAGACAGACAGGCAGACATAGACACTGACAGACAGACAGACAGACAAACAGACAGACAGATAGACAGACAAACAGACAGACAGACAGACAGACAAACAGAAACAGACAGACAGACGGACAAACAGACAGACAACAGACAGACAAACAGACAGACAGACAAACAGAGACAGACAAACAGACAGATAGACAGACAAACAGACAGACAAACAAATAGACAGATAGACAGACAGACAGACACAGACAGATAGACAAACAGACAAACACAAAGACACACAGACACAAACACAGACAAAGACCAGACATGCACAACAACAGGAGTAATCCTCACCAACATCATTAAATTTCTCCTTTGGAAACATAACTTTCGCAAGATGAGCACAATGAACGTCAATCAAGGCGCCAAACAAAACCCTAGCAGCATCTCTATTTCCCGCCCTGACCTTTAACTCAACAAACTCCAACAGCTTGTTTCCGCGACCAGACGTCGTCGGCAAGCACATAACCTCCTCCTTCTCGTCGATATCAATGACCTTTGCGGATATGAGATGTTGAACCAGTCGGTCCGTTGGAATCGCCAAGCTGTGCTTCCTCAGACGGGCCACTGCCGCTATACTCTCTAGGTACACGAGCGTATTATCCAACAGTATCATCAGTTTGTTTCCTTCTCGCTCTAGACGTTCTTCTATGAGAGAAACGACGAGCTTTCTTTTGTCGTCGTCTGACGCGTCTGACGCGTCTGACATGAGTAATGATTTGCTGTCTACATCGAGTCCTGCTTCTTCGAGGTCTGTGACTACATCTTGGAATTCCATTGTGTTTAGAATTTCATTCAAACGAGAGAGAACAAACCGCTGTTCTGCCATGGTGAAGCTTACTGCGCATGCGGGTGACAGAGTAAGGTATTTTCCCTGGGGTAACCATGGGTACACTTAAAATAAATTGGTGTGTGTGTGTGTGTGTGTGTGTGTGTGTGTGTGTGTGTGTGCGTGTGTGTGTGTGTGTGTGTGTGTGCGTGTGTGTGTGTGTTTGTTGTTGTTGTTGTTGTTGTGTGTGTGTTTGTTGTTGTTGTGTGTGTGTTTGTTGTTCTTGTTGTGTGTGTGTTTGTTGTTGTTGTTGTTGTGTGTGTGTGTGTCTGTTGTTGTTGTTGTTGTTGTGTGTGTGTGTCTGTTGTTGTTGTTGTTGTTGTTGTGTGTGTTTGTTGTTGTTGTGTGTGTGTGTTGTTGTTGTGTGTGTGTTGTTGTTGTGTGTGTTCGTTGTTGTTGTTGTGTGTGTTTGTTGTTGTTGTGTGTGTGTGTTTGTTGTTGTTGTGTATGTTTGTTGTTGTTGTATGTGTTTGTTGTTGTTGTGTGTGTGTTTGTTGTTGTTGTTGTGTGTTTGTTGTTGTT
>NC_085092.1:7263965-7283965 GCF_963422355.1 Corticium candelabrum | reverse complement strand
AAAACTTCCTGCCTAATAGTAGGTGATCTTTTTAGCTCTAGTACCCATGTTGAATTTGTGTTATCAGGTTGTCGAACGTCGATGGTAACACCATATCTGGCATAGATATGAATTAAAAATAAAAAATAAAAATAAAAAATCCGCACGCCTGTCTTTTTCCACTGCATGTTACCACAATCAGACAATTTTTTCGGTGTGCGGCCTTATGTATTTTTATTGTATTTTATTTATTTATTGTTTATTTATTATTTATTTATATATTTTTATTTTATTTGTTCATTTTTAATTGATTACTTATTTATTATTTATTATTTATTTATTTATTTATTTATTTATTATTATTTTATTTATTTATTATTTATTTATTATTAATTCACTTATTTATATTTTTATTTTATTTTATTTCTTTATTTATTTATTTCATTTATTTATTATTTATTCATTATTTTTATTATATCTCCAATCATAAATGATAAATACATAAATATATAAATAAATAATAAATAAATAATAAATTAAAAATAAAAGATACGAATGAATGTACTACAGACCTTGAGTGTTTTATCCCAACTGCCAGTCATCAGGCAGCTGTAGGACGAGCCTTGAATCCAGTGACACGTCTTGATAGGAGCATCATGCTACATCAACACAATATAAGATTCATTAAATGCGTTCGTCTGTCTGTCTGTCTTCCTGTCAATATGTCTGTTTGTCAATCTATTTGTCTCTGTTTGTCTGTCTATCTGTCTGTCCGTCTGTCTGCCTATTTGTTTGTACGTCTGTTAAGAATCATTTATTTCTTACAATCACACTATCATACATCACAGCAGAAACTACTCGACTAAAGCTAAATACTTTATAGTGTTCATAGGTAAGTGTATACATATTTTCTGAGGCAAAAGAGACAACTAAAAGTACACTAATGATAAAAGAATTGAGTGCTGAGTGACTCGGGAATCTGACACCCACCACACAACACATTCAATTTCTTCTGAATGACCCGTGCGTTGCACTTTTGCAGCTGCACTGAAAATCGTTTACGCCAGAAGTCCACAAATTCCGGTGCGTTTGGCTGACCAACTTCGTCTGATGAGAAAGCTGCTAGCTTTCGCAAGAAGTTCCTGGCCTCTTCTCCCCATGCACCGAAATGTTCGAATACCAAGGGGATGGCTTTGAGAACTGAAGTCCCAGGGAGCTTTTGTTGGCTGTATTTTGCCGCCTTCCTATTCTCTCGTTGTTTAGCAGCGACGCCTGTTCTATCAGCAGAGCTTGGAAATGCATCCGCACTCCAAGGGTGGGCTAGAGAGATGTCCAGGTCGAGGTTGGAAGCTGATTCAGAATCGAACATGACAATGTCAGGCCTGCAATCTGAAGTGACATATCTGTTCCTTGGCTCCCGTCGATGGTGGATTTGGAGGCTCCTGAGGCACTCAGACCACACCCCAGCAATTGATTCGTGAGACCAAATAGGGCCTCCACCGGTCTTGCATGTGAGTAGGTGGTATCCGCTGTCATCCAGTGGTGCACTGCAGTTGCATGCCTCTGACCAATGTGACAGAGAGATGGGCAATCCAAGCCTCACAAGCGACGCCAAGCGAAAATCGCAGGGTTTGAATGCGAAACCTTGTGTTGCAGGGATTGCATTTAGCCACGCTCCAGCTCCTTTTCCCTGTAGGGAATATAACCTAGAGGCATCTCTAGCCGTAGCAGAGTTATTTAATGAAAGTTGTAGTTGGTCTGCAAAGAACTGATTTGAAAGTCTGCTTTGAAGTTTCTTAGGATTTGCCAGATAGTCAGACAGAAGCTTGTTAGGAGGTATGGACTTGGCAAGGGCATCACCAACTGAACCAAATTGATGGTCAACCACGTTGTCAACCATGGGTATTACAGCAGGAAAACGAAGTGGGAGCTCAGCAAGTGAGTGTATCCATGAAGCCACGTAACCGAGTTTGAAGGTGGACGACAGGGATGACATACCAAATCCACCCAGACGTACTGGCAGTGATATTTGCTCCCATGGAAGAACCAACTCGGGGAAGCCTAGTACTTGTGAAAATGTTGCGCGCGTCATAGAGTCGTGGATAGAAGCAGCTTTCCTAATATTATTCGGATGTACAGTCCGGGCCAGATGGTCTAGCTTCGGCACGTGACAATGACGAAGGAGCAGGAGAGCACTTTGAGGGTCATTTAATTTTGGAAGATAGTCACACAAAGAAGACCCTGACTGAACGATCTGAGAGCAAGAAGACTCAACAAAAGCAGTAGAACCGATGGGAGTTCCGAGGAACATTGAGCCCTCAGATGTTACTTGAACGTAAGTATTAGCGGTATTGATGGTACCTGAAGGACTGAAGATCTCGCATTTGGAGTCTGAGACGGATAAACTGCCAGAAAGGAACATATCCTTTAGATTCTGGAAAGCTTCCAAGGTTTTGTCCGGATGACCCAATAGAAACACGTCGTCAAGGTAAGCTAGGATATGAATTTCTTGAAATCTTTCCTGGAGATCCCTCAGAATTGGATGAATTGCTGTGGCAAACAAGGCTGGACCAAGAGGGTCGCCTTGGTGGATGCCTTCTTCCGATGATATAGCGACTGCTGTACCACCCTCCATGAAGACTAGTGAGTTGAATCCACCATACATCTGTGATGCGTAATTGTATAGCTCAGGGAAGGACTGGCGTAGCTCGTTGAGCAGGTGATGTCTATTGATACGTCTGTTTGTCTGTCTGTCTGTCTACCTGTCTGTCTGTCTGTGTGTCTGTCTGTTTGTCTGTCTGTCTACCCGCCTGTTTGTCTCTCACACTCTAATCTCTCAACTACCTGAGCAACAGCAATAGCCTGATTGCTACTCAAATCCCACATCTTAGTCGTCTTATCACACGATGCTGTAAACACCTTCGTACCATCCTACACAACACATAAACACCCAACACTCCACAAACTCATCACACTCCAACAACAATAGCCTCGACCTCCCAGACCCGTGTAGCGCCAATTAAAAAATCGGCCAATTTAATTGGCGCTACACGAGTCTGGGAACCCGAGGCTACATACCGAATGCCAGCAGCAATCAAGCACAGGAGCCGCATGAGACTGCTGAGCCTTCGGCACCGACTGACCAGAGTCTTGTATCTCCCAACATCGAATCTAAAAGGTAACACAGTCACGTGACTTATAACGGCCACGCCCATCTCACTTGATTCTCGCTCTGCTTTTCTTATTTCTTACGTTATTGTCCCACGACGTTGCGACGAGAAAGTTGGCCTTGGGACTGAATCGTACGGAGCTGATGCTGTCGTCTGGCGGTTGTGTCACCTCGAAGTCTTTCATGGGGTTGTGTGGCTGCGATTGTGCTTGCGATCCGAAGAGGCCGCCTGTTGTAGCCGCTTGACTAAACATGATGGTGGAGATCGAAAGCGGATTTGAGAAAATCTATGGAGTGGAGGAGGTAACGCGCGTTGTACGGTTGATGAGTCCCGGATGTGATTACCTTCCAACGCAATTAAATTGTAGTAAAAATAATTAATGTTAATTAATTAAATAATAATGTTTACAATGTAAAATTAATGACTAGTTAATACAACTAATCACAAACCCTATCAGCAGTATGCATGCATGTCAACCATGTTCGCTTTTCGGATACATTGGACTGATATCTTACATACTTGACATACACTTATGAGCAACTCTCAGTTTGACTGACATCAAAACTTTTGACAACAAAAGATCGTCTTCTCTTATATTCCTGTGCTATGTAATAACAGATATTTAGTCACCTCTACTAATAACCTCTATTAAGTCATCTCCAAATATACGAGATGCCTGCTGTCTCATGCCCATTTTCAATAATGTTGAAACTACCAAGCGACATGTTGCTGCTTTGTCCATATTGTCACTCCACTTACAGAGTGCATCACGGGCCCTCTCAAATGGGTTTGAATATGTTTCCTTTATGACGGCAACTTTTGTTGTAGAAAACATTGTTGGTGATAGACGTGCTACAAACTCCGTCCAGTTGTGAGCAACTTCACCAGCAACTTCGACTAACTGATGAGCATTCAACGTGTCGTCAGGATTAGAGAGAGCAGTCTTAGTATCTGAAATAAACAAAAGATGTTTCAATGCCATACGAACATGCAACTACAGTAACAGAAAATTATAAATTCTTCAAACAGTCACACTCACCTTTCATTGAGTCACTAAACCAGATATCCAGAGTAGGAAACTGCTCTCGTGACACACGATCATTCTTCTGGTTCATCAAACCCTTTTGCTGTGGATATTTATCGATGCACACAAGAGAATCATCATCTATTGATTTGGCATCTTCAGCATCAGTTGGAGGAGGATTAATACAAACAGTGAACTTGAAGCCATCCAATCCTCGTTTCTTGGACTCATTCAGCTGATGAATAAGAAACTGACGAATGATGCTACATTGATGTTTCAGCTCATCACGAGAAAACACTTGACGAGGAGAATGTACTGTAGCAATAATGTAATGCAGTTCATGGTAAACCAGTTCAAGATCAAGCTCAAGATCATCATCCACATGAAAGACAGCATGACCTCTTTTTAGTTTGGGACGAGGATGGGCATATTTAGTGGCACAACGAGACACCAAGCGAAAGTAGATCGGCTCGGGAGTCGTGTCAAACCCATCAGGACGAAATATGAGAGAGGGAGGAAATCGAGTGGAACAGGCCATTTGTTGCCATACCGACTTGTCATCATATCTCTGTTCCAGCAAGCAAGGAACAAAGAATGACTGTCCAACCTTCAGAACAGCCTTCAGCACCTCTGGTGATGTGATCATAGGACAGATGACGTCGAATAGATGCAGCAGGTACAAGATGGACTCAAACTGACTTTCCTTGACACCTTTCTGCAGCAGCAGATAGTGAGCCAATGACCATGACATCATTCCTTCTTCCTTCAATTTCTTCAGATCTTCCCAGAAGCGTAGCGGCACATTGCTTCTATCGAGAACGGTAACAAAAACATTGAGAACACCAAACAGCCACTGCCGATCAGTAAAGACCTTCTTCTTTAACTCACTCACATCAGAATAAAATGCAATTGTGCTCAAACTTGATAAATACTGCAGTGCCGATCGACATTCTCTTCGTGTCATAATGTCACAGAATTTTCGAGCCAACTCACACACTTCTTCGATGTCCAGTATTTTGCCTTCGTTGTCATCCAGTTGAGACACTCTGCTCAACAATTTATCCAGAACTGCCCACGGCAAAGGAATAGCATCTCGTTGACTCCACAGTGACCGCACCATTGCTACAAATATCTCCTTCACCTTCGTTAGCACCGGATCCGGACTGTCAGTGCCTGATCGTGTGTTGTCAACACGAAAAGTCAGTTTGTTTGGGTTTTCTTCTGCCAACATCATGTGACCACCAAACTTGTTCTTCTGTACAATGTCTTGCAATATTTGTTCTTGTTCATCTAAGAATTTTGGATCCATGTCCTTTGTTTTGTCTTGTCTTGTCGACATGGCAAATGTAACTGGTGCTTGATCAATAAAGCCCTGACCAAGGAAAGGACCACAAGCCATTACTGGATGTGCCATCTTGATGGCATTCATGTAATAAGCCAACAGCTCACGTCTCGTTGTAGGGCCAAAACGTGGCATGACCAACTGCTCGCTTCCTTGTTCTTGTCGAAACAAACATTGAGGTATGGGATCTGCAAGACTCTTTGTTCCATCCATCACTATCATGTAAGCGGTTGCACTGTGCTGACTGTTGTCTGCCATCAATGCTGCGTGTGTCATCAGAAACTGCTCTTGACCGCCGCGATCACACACTGTGATCAACATCATCTTTTCACTTTTTTCTAATGCAGCTTTGTCACGACGCAGTTCCTCTGCTAACTTTGCTTGCTCCTCGGTTAATTCTTTACAAAACAACAAATCACGTAGCGGCTTCCTCAACTCTGTCGTGTTGCCTTCTTTACTACTTGCTTGTCTGGCTGTTGGTAAAGCTACCGTATTGGTACTACCTGCTGGCTGCTGTTCTACTTCTTGGATTGTCTCTTCAATAGCTTCCTCTCCATTGTTGTCTTGTGTCTGCTCTGTGGCCTCAACTTGTTGTTGTCTTGCAAGTAAGCCTCTGACAAGAACTTGATCAATGATCTCTTCTTTGTCTTTTGGTTTCAGTTCCTTCCAGTTCGTGTTTGGACCGCCTCCCGTTCTCATCACTTTCACGTCTGCTCCTACCGTACTTTCTCTCTTCTCTATAAATGGCTGATCTAGAAAAGCATCTCCCAATGTCGTCTTGCCTGCATCTTCTTCACCAAGCATGTCAATGTTCCCTCGCATTATTGGCAACTTTCCCTTTTTCACAGCAATTTCAAAATCAGCCTTAACAATCGGACCGAGACGATCAATAGCACCTGCACAGACAGAATGATAAAGACACTGACCTACAATAATGACTGCTAGAGACAAACTTGTACGACATCACTGAATTCAATGTACACAAATCTTTGCTACAATGAGATTGTAAAATAACATTACTAAAGTATATACAAAAATCTAAGCCGTGAAAAACAGCTTGCATATAGTAACTTTGTTCCAGTGGTCTGGCAGCTTCATAATACTGTTCGCATGGTGAGTCACCTGCTGGAGTCTTGTAGTCATGCGTAAAAATTCTTCAAACAAGTCAGTCAGGGGACCTGCAATCTGGGAATAGGTTGTGTGAGGTATGGGCATGACTACAGAAGGGTGGAGACAACATTTGCTGTGTAACTATCTATACCAGTGTCACAACTGGCATTGATGTGTTAAATGATTCAGCATGCATAAGTTCACGACGTCTCGTTATTTAAGTAGCGCTGCACACAGCTTTTCGAGTAAAGAACACGCTGTAATGTTCTTTGCTGCACAAAGTATCCAATCAAAGTTTGTGGCAGACAAGAACACCTTCACGATCCTATGCAACAATTGTCAAGGTCATCACGTTCCTCTTGCTCCCCTACTGCACCAGTTTCTTAATGTGGTGACCAAGAATGACGTCATTTGGCTGACTGCCTCTTCATCACTGGCACACAACATCACAAACAGGTCTCATTGATGTCAAAGTTTCTCTGCAAGTACCTGGTGATGTGCTGCCGAGAGAGATTGACTTGACACGCATCCACTTCTGATATTCAGTCAAGGCGTGCAAGACCCATTTCACCGCAGCTTCTCTAAGAAATGAGTGATTCCTCAGAATTTGATGGGCACATCCCCTTGACACCAAAACATCCACGGCCACATCCTCACAACTCAAACGTAGATCTTCATTCATAAAACCCTCACACTTTCAACATGATCGTCGTCTCTCGACTCACTAAAATGTCCAGTATGAGGCTCATCTTTGACCGACTGTCTCCCGGTGCCTCAGGAAATCTGGATCACAATATTCATATCACCATGCCAAATTTCCTACGAGAGTGAGCAAGGTTTCCAGGAATCTGCCTTAGGGTTAGGAATAGAGCTAGTGGCTGTGCTTGCTCTCTGAGACCGTGCAGCAGCGTCACAAGCCTTCTGTGGTTGGGTGCAAACTGCCAGTTGATATCAAACTTAATTAATTTAGACCGAGTAAATGGAAAAGTGACATAACTCCTTCATATCGAGAAACAACAGAAGCAGTAACTGGACATGGATGGGATATACGCATGAATAGTCTGCCTCTAATTAATGACCAAATTTCACATAGATCCCGAGAAATTAATGAGCAAACAGAATCTAAGGCAACGAAAAAGTTACAACACCCCAAAGTTTTGAAGGGTTCATGGCTCCACCATGTCCCCATAGCAATGCTGCTGGACCTTGCCTGACTTCCTAAAAAATTTGGGACTGTTGTGTTTGATTTCCTGCCATGTAGTATCTTCTGTGACAACAAAGTGAGTAAACTTTGACGGCTAATTACGTGATTACTAATAAACAATATGAGATAAAAATTTCAGCTGACATGTAATGAAGAACTCTAGTATATAAATGTGTAAGAAGCAGTGTTGTTGCTAATAATACAAACAGTTTATCAATGAGAGTCTCGAACTTTGAAATGACCCTCGTGAATAATGTCTATTGTATGATGTCATTAGTTAGTTTACATAGTAAACGTAGGTTAACATCAGGAGTAGAAGATTACAGAGGTTAGCCAAACCTTTGTAATGTCAATAGCTAGCGGTTAAACTATGTATCAATACAAATGGCTGTGAGAATGTTGCATTGTTCGGTTAGCATTGTCTAGCTGGTAGCTTTCTTGATATGAGTAAGAACACTAGTCGTACAACCCGACAAGCATCATCCCTCACTCTTCCTCAAGAAATTGCTTTGCTTTCAGACGTGTCAATTTGCTTGCTCCTAGAGCAATATCACCTTGTCTCCACTGGCTCCAGACCAGAACAAATCAAGAGACTGTCCGCTGCTCTCTTTCGTACTGACAGAGCAACTACAACAACTACAGAGCCGTCAGCAGCTTTATCCACGGAGGTGACAACGAAAACACCTACCATGGCCACGCAAATCGACAGCACATCGCTAAAGACTGTGATCCAGTCAGCAGTACAAGCATTGGTACCTGCCATGTCTGAAGCTATTCGTCCCATGCTCAGTCGTTCGAGATCCAGGTCAGGCTCTTCCCGCCACAACACAAGGGAGGGCCGTACCCAGACGTGAAGTCACAATCGTGGGAAAGAGAACAACAACAGCAGCCAAAGCTCTCGGTCATCATCAAGATCTCAATCACGACACAAACAACAGTCTAGATCGCCCATCCGCCGTCCCCGCACAAGATAAAAATCAAGTCATTCCAGCCCTCGCACATCTCTCGGCCACGCATGAACGGCAACAGGATCTAGCAATCAACCGGCATCCTGGATGCTATCTAGGAGGACAAAGAGGAAGATACTAGCACGTGAATATGTTGACTTTGACACCATACTTACTGAAGTAACGACTAACACAGGCGAGTCCCCATGGCAATGAAAGCCTCGGTATCCGGTCCAAAGCGCAGGCATGTCTGCGACATCGACTCGTGGCTTCAGGCTTGGTCTGCATACGTGACTACAGTCTTACTAGCGGACCCGCGTGAGATTACGAACTTATTGGCTACCAGTCTATAGTCGCTCAAGCTAGCTTGGAATACCGAAATACAATAGAGCCTTTCGTTATTATGCCAGCAGGACCACAAGCGCAACATGGGACACGATCAACCACCACATGTGGCTTTAGTGCTTCACAGGTCGTGCAGCAACCTCGATCACCTGATATACATGTGGCCAACCAGGTCACGTGGCAACAGACTGTGCACACACCGACCAGTCCTTTCGTCCCCCCCCCCCCCACGCAAGCAACCACATCTTCCGGTAACATCTCCAAACCCCCTTTGGGCAAACCCAAAATCTGCCGTCTCTTCAATGCTGGTAGATGCAAGAACCAAGCCTCACCTAGCCTGTGCAAATACCAACATGAATGTTTCATCTGCAATGGCAATCACCCTGAGGCCACGTGTTCCTGCAAAGGCACCAATAAACAAGCACAAACCAGACACTCCACTTCAGCCTGAGGTTTTTGCAATGTCACTACACAATCACCCTGATCGTTCGTTTGTTGAATCACTGCTTTGGTCACTACATCACGCTTTCAATCTTGGCTACACTGGTGCACGTTATTTTCATTTATTTTCCAACCTAAAGTCCACACTCGAGCACAAGGTTATTGTTCAGCAAGAGCTCGATTTAGAATGCAAACGCGGTCACATGGCTGGCCCTTACAACAAACCCCCTCTGCCAACTCTCCACTGCTCTGGTGTAGGTGTTGTTCCAAAGAAAAACCGTAGCTGGAGACTGATTGTGTACCTCTCCGCTCCTCATGGACTTAGTATTAACGACGGCATTGACCCGGAAGAGTACCACATGCGGTACAAGAAAATTGACGATGCCATTGCCTTCGTGAAACAGACCGGTCAGGGTTGATGCATGGCAAAGATGGACTTAAAACATGCTTTTCATTTGTGCTCAGTCCGCAGAGAGGATTGGGACCTACTGGGAGATTATTGAGACAGCCAATACTACGTCAACAAGTGCTTGCCCTTCAGTCTACACTCCTCACCAGCACCATTTAATCAAGTAGAAGACGCGTTTGAATGGATCCTAGTAAATGAGTGCCACATTAATCGTGTTCTACAGTATCTTAACGATTTCTTCTTTGTTGAACCTGACAACTCCACTTGCCATGCATCCATGACACGGGTGAAGGACAAAGCCCATCTGCTGGGCGTACTGATGGAGCCGAGCAAAGAAACAGGCCCGACTACAACCATAACTTTCCTAGGTATTGAACCTGACTCAGCGGCGCCGGTTACCAAGTTACCTCCTGAAAAACTGAGGAATCTGATGGATAAAATTCCCCAATGGCTGTCACACTGTAAGGCGACCAAGCGCGACTTACAATCCATAATCGGTAAGCTTAGTTTCGCATGCAAGGTCATTCCGGCCAGCCAAATTTTCTACAACCACTCATTGACCTGACTACCTCCGTCCGATTGAGTAATCACCATGTCTACATTAACAGCAAAAACTAGGAAGGATTTGCAATGGTGCTATCGCTTTCTCCCGTCTTGGAATGAGGTGGCAATGATGCTGGATGTTCGTCTCTCTGTATATACATGGAGCTCTACACAGATGCATCCGGTTCACACGGTTTGGGCGCATACCACAGTGGAGCTTGGTTCCGCCGTGACTGGCAGTTGCACTAGACACTGGAATCGGGAAAGTCTATAGCATGGCAAGAATTGTTTGCCGTCATCGTAGCCTGTTTGACACGAGGCAAGCATAGGTCTGGCAAGCGGGTTTCATTCCACTGTGACAATCAGGGCGTAGTCGACTTATGGCAACACGGCTCATACCGCTGCCCCAATCTCATGGCACTCGTCCGTTGCTTGTTTTTTACGGCGGCAAACACTAACCATACTGTCATTATTAGACATATAACTCCCACTCCTTGCCTTCCAATCACTATCAAGATCATGAGTCAAATGAAATCGGTGCTGCGAGAACGTCTTGAACTATCAACCGACGACTGTCAGATGTACTGGGCCGCATTTACCACGGCCTTCTTCGGCTATTCGGTGCTTGGAATGTACGGCTCCAAGCCCCAGCAATTGTAACAGAGACCAAAAGCTATTACGCCCTAATCTCACAACCAACGGCAATGGGTATCAGCTGCACATCAAGGCTTCTAAAACGGACCCGTTCTGCTTGGGCGTCGACTTATTTCTTAGATAGACACACCATTCAGTCTGTCTGGTAAAGACGTTGAAAAACTACCTGGCCCGTCCTAGAGCATCGAATCTACCACTATTTGCCCAAGAAGACGGGTCCTTTCTCACTCCTCTCTGTCTTACCTCTATAATTCGATATTTGCTTCACAAATTGGGGTAAAATGAAGACCATTACGGTGGTCACAGCTTCCGGATCAAAGCAGCAACAACTGCAGCCGCTGCTGGCCTGCCACATTGGCTGATCAAAACTCTCGGTTGTTGGTCTTCAGACTGCTACCAACGATACATCCAACTGAGTGGCAAGGCCCTCTCTTCTGTGGCAAACACGCTCGCTAAAGCCCACATTCCTACCAACTTTCCATCGTGGTCCGCTGACTGACATCTGTTTTCTTTCACATTTACTTACGATAGAGACAGCTAATACTCATATATGTTGAATTTGATGGGCAAAGGTTGTATCCCAGCGCCCTGGTACACACAGTCTCCTGGCTCTCTTTGGGAAAGCGTGTCATTAGGAAAGGGGCCTCGTTCAGACCAGTCTCGGCTCAACATTACTACTCAGGTTGCAACGTCAACACAACTAACATCTTTGGCACAAGGCAGTTGTCTCACAAACATCATTAAACGGAATGAGTTCTGTGATAGTGTGTTGAGCCTCCAATGTCAACTCCACTGACCTCTTGGGCTCAAGCGAGGTGCGAAAGTATCCAACGTCAGCTTGACTGACCTCTTGAGCTTGAGTACCTTGTTGGTTCTAATGGGCATTGATCCTCCAACATCACCCAGAGTAACCTCTTGGGTTCATGCCACTTGTGGGAGCTCAGCGTATGAGCTGACCACTCTGGTTAACCCATTGTTCACAAATCAGTCACAACCTAGCACGTTGCCCCATTGAAGCCCACACTATCTCGTGTCTATGCGGTATCGCAACTAGCGGGCATGTTGCTTACAACATAGTAGTGTATTACGAGTGATGTTAATGTCTATTGTATGATGTCATCAAATGTTTCTATTGTCTCACTTACTTGGATGATCGTTGTCAGCAACTGCAGTTGTACTATCTGTGATGTTTGATGCTGAATTTCCAGCTGCAACAGAACTCTAACATCACACACAACCACTAATCAATACACACAACCTATACTGTGTGACAATCAGCTCATACATTCTCATTCAATTCTTTCAAGTAAGAAATAATACGAGAACGATTTTCTCTATCTGAATCACTCCGATCTTTTTGCAACCGTTCTTCTGCAGCTTGTAATGGTGTTTGTCTTTTCTGTCCAATAATAGACAGTATCATTAGTGCAATGAAACATAACAATATCACACAGAACAAAGTACATATAATCAATAAATAGTTAACCAGAAGATTATCCAGTACATACACAATGCACAATCAGCATAGCAAGTGTGTGATAAAAGTGAATGTTAGAACGACAATATGAATAAGACAAATGTCATGCAGTTGACTAAAAATCTCTTTAGCTGTTGTGCCACACAGTTGTATAGCAACTCATTCTAGTACTGCTCACACATTCATTAAGACAACTGATGTTCACTGCTGTTTCAGTCATCATTCACAATCAACACGTAGCCATGTCATATGCTGTCGTGTGACTGACCAATGAGGATAATAATTCATTACTCTCCATGAATTCCAACATCATAATCATGACTTCAAACAAAATCATTATCAATGTATGATTTCACTAAATACAGTCCCACATCCATGCAGTCACACCACCAACTAACAACATCATCACTTCACCATTATAATTTACAATACCACTCTACTACAATACAAACAATGTCCCTCAATGTCCTTATCTAATAATGTTTCTTATAACTAATTAACACCAGCAATGACAATGAGCATATGTGCTGCATCCCAATTGTCCATCCGTCCCTTGCTCCGTCTATCCGTCCACAGAGATATTACTGTAACCCTAAAGCATGCGTGTCTCCAGTTAATGACTGCTCACATCTGTCATCTTTTATCATGCTTAACACGATGCTCACAAGAACACCATGCTTTAGAGCGTTGCAACGTGATTTGGGTCGCATTGGGAGGGGTTCACAGTAGGGGATGCGGTACTGTATAACTCGAATGCTGAACACCGTTCGGTGCGCCGAACTACATTGAACCATATGATCATCCGAAGCGCCAGATCAATAACATCACAGACAAAACCGTCCAGATCGTCGGACACAAAACACATCCAAACCGGAGCACTAGTTCTAAACCACCCGGAGCAAAGGGTTTCTTGACCGCCTAAGGCACCAGGCTTCAAATCCAAGTAGAGCCCACCCAGTCTGTAAGGCTGGACTCACTTACGTAACCGTACCCCCCCCCCAACCCCATTCCCTCCAGAGTTCAGCCTGCCAGACCCAAATGCAACTTAAGGCAAGCAGAGACCAAGCCAGAGTCCCACGGGCAGACGTGGCTGCCACTTGCAAAGGGATTCTCCTGAGTGTATCCGCTGAGGTGCGGACGCAGCATCGATAGCAGTTGCTAGACCAGCGACCCAATGTCTGGATCAACCAAGGGGCAGACCCGCAGCTGCAGCAGTTGTTGCTGCACCGATGCAGAAGCTATGACGCGTGTAGAGTGCCTCCTCGATGCCGGCTGCATATAACAGTAAATGCAGACGAGTGGTAGACGATCTGTGAGTTAAGTACACACCATCAGCACGTCGAAACAATGGCTCACCAAGAGTGCCTTCACGAATTGCCAGAAATCGGTGTGGAGCTCGAACTGCGCAGACAGAACACCCAGATGGATAAATGCAAAAGGTGTGGCCCAGATGGAACGGCTCTGTCTTTATTTATCTGTTTGTTCTTCTTGCAACATTTCAGAATATCTTTAACTATTAGGCAGAGTTCACAATCACTGCTGTCACCATTTATAGATTAAGCTTCACCAAATGTGAGCTACATACTCCACATTAGCAAGACATACTGTAAATAAACACAACAAATGTACACTTACCTTGTTCACTGTTGACACATCAGCTCCTGATGATATCAACAACTTGACAATTGACAGATGAAAATCATGACAGAAATACGATAAGCAGGAAAGATGTAAAGGTGTTGATCCATCCTAAAACAAGCAGTTGAAATGAGATACAAAAAACAGTAAACAACAAGAGATTATAGTAAGTAAGCTGCTCACAACACACGTGCATGTCAAATTCTGTCACATTGCCATTGCAACTTTGTCATCACTTAATCTTTCTTGACAACACGACACCCAAATTAAAGTGTTTGCTCATGCATCTAATAATTGGCGAGCAAAGCGAGCCTCTCTCTTGTCATTTCAATTGAGCTCGAGATATATTATATTTATATATTTATATATTTATATATATGCGTACGTCAGCACTTGTCATATGGATTTACGGCAGAAAAGAAAGACAAATCGACAAAACGACGATGCCAGATGAATGCAATTTTGACTCCGTAACATATGCGCTAAAATTAAAGCAAGGGACCCTTTTCGAGGGGTCGACTTAATTGTAATTTCTTGGCGAGAAGAGTAAAACGACTCTCGATTTTGCTCTCTTACGCGACTAACGAGCAAATGAGACTGATACGTGACAAACGGAATGGAAAAGAAAAGCTAAAAGAAGAGAAAAGTCTGTTTTTTGAGTTTCCGCGCGTTACTTTGACAGATATTATTGCTACGCAACCATTATCACATGACTACGCGACCATTGTTACGCGACTATCTCAGTAAACGAGTGAGACGATTGAAGCGTGAACGAAGAATTGAAGACAACTACAGTATTTTGCGTTCAATTATCCGAACTCGGCGTTCAATTATCCGATTCCGGCAATCAATTATCCGAATTGGGCGTTCAGTTATCCGATTCGGGCATTCAATTATCCGATGTTCTGTCCTAATTAGAAGTAGCAAATATAGAAATAATTATTTTAGTCACACATTTCTTTCATGACGTCTTTCTATGATGCTCACTCACGTTTCAGCTGAACAATAAATAATTGATTCAAGAAAAGTGGGAAGGCGAAGTAGTGAAATTCGAGCTCTAGATTAGCTAAAAACCCACAATGACGCATGATGGACTGTTGTATGGTATCACGAAAGAGACGCTGTTTACAAAGTATGCAGATTGCACCATGATTGACAGAGCAAGGCGTTGTTGTAGGCTTTGTAGATATGTAGATTTAGTTCGCTCTCAACAGCTTAGTTAGACCTCCGCGGAGACGTGGGACACCAAGATTTGTACAAAGGAAATTATTGTACAACACAAACCAAAAAAACTTCACGCTAAAGTCAAGATTAATTACAAAATTATTGCGCTTAGACAGCTGATGAATGATGATATTTGAGCGGCTGCCCAACCGCAGACTATGTAGGTTATTCAGTTTTCCATGATATTGCACAACAGCCGTAAGCAACGGATAATTGAACGCCTGAATCGGATAATTGAACGCCCAATTCGGATAATTGAACGCCAAATACTATAGAAGGGCAACTGAAAGTCTGTTTCTTTAGTTCCCGCGTTTGTTTGACAGAAACTATTGCTACGTAACGCAACCATTGTTACACAAATTATCACTCAATAGGTAAAGACAGAACACCATCGCTCGCAAGACACAATGCTAACCGAGCATTTACTAGTTATTAGTGTTTGAGGGTGGTTTCAGTTAGGGTTACTGATGATATTGACATGTGCATTAAAGTACACAGATATTCCTTAAAGAAAGTCTACTTGAATCAGCATGCACAACAGGTTCATCACATAAACACACTAGTCCTTACAGCACATTCACACGAGCACTTGTAACTGGGCAAATACAAGTCAGCATGGGTTGGCTAGCTCTGAAAGGTTGTGTGAACATGAGACGATCTAAGTCGTGTTGGAATGGCCCACCTCAAACAGCAATGCCAGAACAGTTTGGCTCACCTTGGCTCCCCTTCACCATGTGAACAGTAACCAAGCTGAACTGTAGTCTCACATAACCAGACCCTTTCCCCTTTGACTGATGTAATGCTATCGAGAAATTTGCAGGCAGATTGTAGCCGATCCATAATCAAGGAAAGGTAGCGCAAGTGTTTCAAACACACATGTGATCGTCCATAGCTTAGCAACAGACACACCCACTAAGTGAGCTGCATGGCTTGCTTTTTCTGAACGCTGTGTGAACAAGGGGATGGCTCGACTCGGCTTGGAAGGAACTCGCGTGGAAATTAGATGACTGACAGCAAATTAAGAGTGATGACTGCATGCTAGACTTTTAGGTAAAGAGTTGTGACACTCATTCACATCATTTCTCAATTCGCAAAATACACACAAATACTATTGCATACAAATACACTCACATTGTCCTTGACATCTTTCTGACATCCTGCTGACAGCAATTTCTCAACAATAGACAAAAGACCTTCCTCACAAGCAAAATGTAGAGCTGTCCGTCCACCCTACCATTGATAAGAGACATCACATGTTATTATCAGTGAGTACATTATGAATACATGCATCTACAAGTATCAACACCAACTGACTATAAAAATAGCACATCAACCTCACATACAACTCACCTCTGTCCTTAACCAAACACAATTCCACAATGTAACCTCAATACTCTAATCCTTTAACTGTTACACAAGCAAACACTCAAATTGGTAGCCACATACAACATTTTCTATGTGTAATTTAATATTCATCTAAAGTAAATCTAGTAAAATCAAGTCATCACTAAACCAGTTTTTGTCAAACTTTTTCAATACAGTAAGCACATTTGCCATAGAACTTCATCCCACCCTCCTGTTCAGCATCAACAAACAAACAAACAAACAAACAAACAAACAAACAAACACAAGTGCACATACAATGCAAATACTGTTACAGTAGACTCTAGGTAGCTACAAGAGAAAAAAAGGATATCACCATAAGCTTACTCTAAACAAGCTAAATTGACTTCCAGCCTGTCTGTCAAGTTGCTATCTATGTTTGTACACCTGTATGTTTGTAAGGGTGTGTCATGTTAGGAGCCAATCAGTAGTCATTTTGAGACACATAAAATAGCTGACATAACACTAGCTTGTCACCTTGAATCACTCTTGGGAATTTGTTGAGCCAATCAGCAGTCCCTTGGGACACCAACAATAGGTGACATAACAATCCCCGCGCATTATGACAAATAGGCTGAGATGTTGTATCCATAGCAATAAAGTTAATAAGGTCAAACTGTTGTGGAACTGAGAAGTACAGAGTAAAGGTTGAGTAATAGTTGTACAGGTCTGTTAATTTTTACAAAACAAACCAATTCCTCGTTCTTCAAGAAGCCAAGGGAAGGTCCCATGGGATACTGTTGCACATGACCAACATATGTCATACACAATCTTCAAGAGAGCAATATGTTTTAGATGTAAGACTGATGATGAATGATCGATGTAGTCTAGCAAGAAAGATTCGTAGGAAACGTTAAAGCTGCTTTGTTTTGGATCCTGTCGCTAAATGTCGCTTCACAGTTATTTCCCATGGAGATAGAAAAGACCTATGAGATCTCTAGCTATGGCAAACTAACTGAACGAAAGATGATAGCAATGGCTCAATGAAAGCATGATACTGTGGTAATCGCGTCCACCTCAATAGTTATCTTCAAGTGATGCAAGTGCGCTACATCAGAATTGAGAAATATCGTGGACAAGCCCACTTTGTGCAAGAGTTATGCAGATATCATGCATGTGCATGTGCTGAATTCAAAATATCTATAGTGTGGGACATTGATGATATTAAGTTAATTATCTTTAATCACATCAACAGGAACCCTGCTTTTTCAAAGAATTATACATTAATTCTAGCAACAAGCTAATGATTAATTAATAATAATGATAATAAATAGACAAAAATTAATAAAATTTACAGTAATATTCACAATAAATACACACACACACGAATGCATGTACGCGTACACATGCACGTGCATGCACGCACACACACGCATGCACACACGCATGCACGCACACATGCACACACGCATGCACGCACACATGCACACATGCATGCACGCACGCACACACACACGCACACACACACACACACACACACACACACACACACGTATTTTGTATCCAACAAAATACGACATTCTTCAGTCCCACCGATTCATTGAATGTTCCTACATAAACTTGCTAGTACAAGATTTCTCGTAAATCAGAAAAGCACATCTACTAAACTGTGTTGCTAAGAAAACTTTTTGTGTTGAGTTATAAGTGGATGCTAGAACTATAATATGTGTAGATCTAACACCATAAACTACATCATCTGTCATCATCTTCATCACCACAACCACTACTACCATAATCATCATGTCATTTTCATTGAGTTAACTGCAATCTTGTGCACTTACAACAACCTCTTAACAAACAATAGGTGTGGTTTACGATGTAGTGTGTGTGTATGTGGCATAGTACACAGCCAACCGACCTGACCTTCCAAAGTGTAGCAGCTCTGCATTCAGCTGCTTAATTACACATCACAGTTTAATACCCCATTCACACGAGCACAGTTCCAAACTGGGCCGAGCCGAGCCAAGCCAGCCCGAGCTAGTAAAGCAAGCCAGCTCTTGTTCACACAACGTGTAGAGAAAGCGAGCCAGCCGCTATAGTAAGCGTGTTCCTTGGTGCGCATGCTAGCTATGTTGTTTGTAGAGACAATGTACACCCATTCGTAAGTAGCCTCGGCCTCCAAGACCCGTGTGGGAGGACGATTATGAATCGGCGCTACACGAGTCTGGGACGCCCAAGCTAGTTCGTAAGTGTCCTGCTCCCTTCATTTGTTCCGCTAATTTGACGTAAACTTCCCTGTTTCTAGCACAGCCTTCAATTTGAACCTGGATGCTGCCCTCACCCCACAATGTTATGACGTACAAGGTTTCGTGTTCTGACCACGCCATTTTCGTATGTATTGAGCATGCGTGGCCATCAGACAGGCTTGGCCCGCATTCACACGACGATTTGAAGACGCGCTGAACCGGGCCAACCCGTGCTGGCACGGCAAGTTGTGCTGGGCCAGGCCAGCACGGCTCGGCATGGCTCGGCCCACATTCACAGGACGATTTCATTCAGCACTGACCCATGCCAGCCCGCGCTGGCCCGGTTAGGAGAGCTCGTGTGAATGGGATATAACACTCGTATGTGTCATACAAGCCTCTTACATCATCCATCCCTATTAACTGCATACAAACACCTATTATTACATTGTTGTGTCTAATGCTGCACAACAACTCGACCATCATGGTTTGCTGATATAAACAGTGAAAGTAAATCTTGCCAATAACATTCTATCCAGTACAACAAACCTCCTGTAGTTGCATTGTAATATAATCTAATGTATTATCCATAACACAACATATAAACAAGGAATAAGTGAAACAACACACACAACAGTTACTACTTCATGCATTTTCCTAACCCCTTCAAACGTGCATCCTCATCTATTGCATAAATTTAGCCACGGCCCCAAAAAGGCGTGGTTAAAGTTGGTGATGTAGGTGATGTTATATGTTGACCCTAACCCTAATTGGAGCTCACCAAGACATTAAATTTGGACAATACACTGTACAGTCGAGTTCCCGCTGTAGGCATCAGGAATTGTGTTGTCGTTTTGCATTTATATGCACGCACTCCTACTGTTTTGTCTGCCATCACTGTACTATGATTATCTATCTATCTCACAC
>NC_085092.1:7253965-7258965 GCF_963422355.1 Corticium candelabrum | reverse complement strand
ATTAACATAGTCTATTAATAATACATTCAAACAATCATTTGCAACCATTGCGATTGTCCTAGAGTTCTAAAGAAAATAATCTAATTTGTCTACCATCAGCTATCCCACACACAGGAGTCATACACTGCCAACTTGACGAGCCACACTGAGTCAATGACATGGATATGGACACCTGAAATCATCCAAATAAGCATGTGACCAACCACACATGCTGTGTCAACAACACACAAGTGACTCCAAGAAGAATACATATACGACATACAACTCGACTATTATACACGCAATTTGACTCCAAATACACATTTCTAAAATTTAAATTTAAATTTAAATTTTTACATTTCAAATTTTAATTTTTGTTTTTAAAGTTAACTTATAAAATTTAATTTTTAATATTTTTAATTTTAAATTTATTTATATTTTATTTTTATTTTGTCCATGGTTTGGGGATTCAAACACCAGTGACGACAGTAAATTATGAAACTTGTCTGTCTTTCTTTCTCATGTTTCTGTAGCTTTGCCCATGAGACTATGACTCGTTTCAGGCGTTGGGTGTCTGGCAAACGGCCACTTGAAGATGACGTTCAGTGCTTTCCTGGTGGTCATTGATATCCACTAAACGTGTTGTTCACGAGTTTGCAGTCACCATAATGCCTACAATCTATATCAAATTGGCTAGTCATTGATCGCCGTGTGGACTGTTGGGCTAACCTGCCGAGTTGGTGGGCACCCAGATGGGGGTAAAGACCCCACTTGCCCATCACGAAGGGGCATAGCAACACACATTTTTATTTTTAAATTTTATATTTTGATTTTTTTACCTTTTAATTTTAATTTACATTTTGTAATATTTTTAAATTTTACTTTTTATTTTCTATTTTCAACTGTTAATTGTTAATTTTAATTTTTAAATATTAATATTTTATTTTGTTTTTCATTTTTAAAATTTAATTTTTAAACATTTTAATTTATACCTAATAATTTTTAAATTAATTTTAACTTTATTTCTTATTTTTATTTATAAGATTGTATTTTCTTATTTCCACATATGTGACACATACCGTATTCGCCCGTAATAACGCCCTGGGCGTATACAAAAAACAATTTATTCTGGCCGTATACTAGGGCATGGGCGTTATTTTGGTCCCAGGCGTATACATGGTCGCAAAATGCTGTCATTTGGCCAGTCATCATCTAAATACTCGAAGACAGAAATACCACAAATGCTTGCAATTATCCATTTACAAGATCAAAGGTACTGGTATCCGTACAGCATCAGCATACACGCAGAAACTAAACACTGTATGTATGTATACACATGCAAACCAGAGTAGTCGGCCCGAAGCCGGTCAAAAGCATCTGGGTCAGTAATTGCAACAAAGACATGAGTCTAGCAGTTAGCACTTTCACTAAACACTGACACCACCTCATCAAACGCACACAGATGGAGACAAATGTTTTGCGGACCCCATTTTGTTTTGTCTGCGCATGTGTATCCCGAGCGTACACTTGGGCTTGGGCATATAGTTGGGCATGGTCGTTTTTTCAGGCTGACAGTTCTGACCTGTCGCACATGGGCGTATATGCGAGCATGGCTGTTATTTCAGATGGGCATTATTATGGGCGAACACGGTATTAATCTGTCATATAATCGATTTTTTCTAGATATACAAACATAACAAGCTTGATACAATATCAACGTTATACACACCATTTACTACAACACCATGCTTTACACATACTACATGCACATACCTTTTGGTGTCCTCCATGATGTAGTTTGAATTCCTTGTCTAATGTAGATGCCGTTGAAAACAATAACTCACCCTGTCGACACCATCTGTGTGTAAAGTAAAACACAATTTTTGTATTACGGCATGCAGATTGAGTTTGGAATGAAAGAAATTGTCGTTTACCTAAACTGTGAGCCCATCGTTCGGTGAGCTAATCCACTCTGAATCGATTGACTAAACATGCAAACCATTGATACCAAGTAAAACTCATAATATGATTAAGTGGATATGCATGCATGTCTGTCTGTGCATCTGTGTGTGTGTGTGTGTGTGTGTGTGTGTGTGTGTGTGTGTGTGTGTGTGTGTGTGTGTGTGTGTGTGTGTGTGTTTGTGGTGTGCGTGCGTGTGTGTGTGTGTGTGTGTGTGTGTGTGTGTGTGTGTGTGTGTGTATGTGTGTGTGTGTGTGTGTGTGTGTGTGTTTATGCGTGCGTGCATGCGTGCGAGTGCTCTCTCTGACTCCCTCTCCCTCTCCCTCTCCTCTAAAATGTGTGTGTGTTTGTGCGTGCGTGCATGCGTGCGTGCGCTCTCTCCCTCTCCCTCTCCCCTCCCCTGTGTGTGTGTGTGTGTGTGTGTTTTTGTGTGTGTGTGTGTGTGTGTGTGTGTGTGTGTGTCTGTGGTGTGCGTGCGTGTGTGTGTGTGTGTGTGTGTGTGTGTGTGTGTGTGTGTGTGTGTCTGTGGTGTTGTGTGTGTGTGTGTGTGTGTGTGTGTGTGTGTGTGTGTGTGTGTGTGTGCGCGTGTTTGTGTGTGTATGTGTTTATGTGTGTGTGTGTGTGTGTTTGGTTCCTGGAAGAAAAGGGTATTTACCAACAGACAGTTTTCAATCTCCACAAAGATGAAAATTTTTCGTGCTTTGGTGAGACCTGTTTTGCTACATGGATGTGAGACTTGGTCCGTTACACAACCAAACTTACAACACTTAAATACATTCCACATGCGGTGCATTCCATCGATTCTTGGTGTCTCAAGATGGAATAAAATCAAGAATTCAGACAATTTAGAACGAGTGTGTGAAGACCCTATTGCTATGACAATACAGAGACAACGATTGCAATGGCTGGGCCATCTGCTGCGCATGAGTGACAATCGTCCCCCAAACAACTACTTTGCAGCAGACTTAGTAATGCAACAAGACCAACACATGGGCCTAACCAGAGATGGATAGATGTTGTCACAAGAGACCTCAGATCATTACGCATCAGTCTTCGTGATGGTGATGATCGTGCTGCTTGGAGAAGTGCTATTACGCTGCATTGCCAAAACCCATAGTGGATATGGTGGAATCAAGGTTCAAGGTGTGTGTGTGTGTGTGTGTGTGTGTGTGTGTGTGTGTGTGTGTGTGTGTCTGTGGTGTGTGTCTTTCTGTGTGTGTATGTGTGTGTCTGTCTGTCTGTCATCCATTCTACGTGTACAGTGTGTACCTTGAAGCAGAAAGATCCCACACATGCCAATTTTCATTTGCCGTTGCTCCTACCAACATGCTGTTCACTGGGCACCAATCGGCACTCATCATTGTCACACGACTTGCATCCAATGACACAATGGGTTGTTCGGCAATGAGGTCATAAAATCGAATTCGTGCAATCTTCTCAGAAACCATTAGCTGAACACAAAATAATAATATAAACATCTAGTGATATTGTTTGTCTGTCTGTCTGTCTGTCTGTCTGTCTGTTTGTCAGTCTGTCTGTCAGTCTGTCTGTCAGTCTGTCTGTCTGTCTGTCTGTCTGCCTGTCTGTCTGTCTGTCTGTCTGTCTGTCTATACATATATTTTCAAAGAACAACACTACTACATTCTAGTCTGGCCCAAACGGCCGACGCCATAATTTAACTACGTGCGAATGAAGAATGTCCCAGTCTTGCCAACTTTCTGCTAATTACGCTAGCATTACACCTTTGCAAAGCTACCGACATGCATTTACGCCACAATAACTTAAATTCATGACTGTTCTTTCTTCCGTCTTCGTCTATAGACTGGAGTGACAGGCGGTGTAGGAATTGAGCTGCCTCTGAGCCCCAACGTCCGAAGTGTTCGAACACTAATGGGATGCATTTGGAGGGGAGGCCCCAGACGTCCCTTTCTTTAGCGTATTTTTCTGATTTCTTGACCTCACGGGTAGCTGCGGCCGCGCCGTCTTCCTGAGCTGCTCGAGAGATCACATGTAGTGCCCATGGGTGGGCCACCGAGATGTCCAGCTCAATGTCACAACCTTGTTGAGCGTCAAAGACAACGATGTCGGGGCGGTCGTCGCTATTAACGTAAAGATTCCTTGGTTCCCGCTGATGGGACATCTTCAAATGCTGTAGACAGTCGCTCCAAACACTAGACAATGTCTCGTGAGTCCATATTGGCCCACCGCCGGTCTTACATGTGAGAAGGTGATAGCCGTCTTTATCAATGTCTTTGCCGCATTCGCATACAGGGACAACAGAACCGAGAGGCATTTCAAGACCCAACCTCATGCGTGTTGCTAAGCGAAAATCGCTGGGTTTTAATGCAAGCTTCGCAGAAGAAGGTATTGAGTCAAGCCATGCGCCTGCTCCAAGTCCCTGTAGCGATCTGAAACGAGCAGCTGAGCGCTGAGATAGTGGGTTTGAGAGAATAGACGACACAATTTGTTCCGTTTGCTCCGATTTTAGCTTTTTCTGTAGCTTTTTCGGGTTGTTGATAAGTTCAACGAGGCTCTTATTTTCTGGCAGGGCCTGCAAAAGATGAGAGGCGATTGATCCGTTGTGACCTGGATGTTGGACTGCACGAGAGATATTTTTGACTAAGTCTGTGAGATCACCAAATGATTGAGGGAGGTGAGCTAGAGAACGGGCCCAACTTGATACAAACGCGATTGGACAAGTTGACTCCACAGTGGACATGCCAAACCCACCGTTCCGGATTGGCAATGTTGCTTGCAGCCACTGTTGCTCCCCTATATCGTGGCAGCAGACCAATTGCCGGAAAGTTGCCTTCGTTAGCTCATCATGGAACCTGGTAGCGGGTTTCAGCAGAGTGGGATACACTGAGCGGGCAAGATGATTTATTCAATTTGTGTGGCAATAGCGTAGAATTAGCATACCAGACTGGGGGTCATCCAAGGAAGCAAGCTCGTCACATAGACCCTGTCCTCCTTTAGCAAATTCCAAACAAGTCTCGATGACATAGTGTTGATGACCAATGGGAATCCCCAATATGATTGTTCCAGAAGACACAACTCGAAT